>NC_057795.1:607095709-607111600 GCF_018294505.1 Triticum aestivum | reverse complement strand
AAGAAGTTAGTGCCAAAGGGGAAATTATATGAGATATCTATGTCTTTATATTATGTATACCTCTATAAATATAAAAGACCAAAGCTGAAGATCCAAATAATCCTGGTCATCTAACCATGTTAATCAAACGATCTAGATTGCTCCAATGGTGAGTGCTCGAAATCTTTAGCGTGCAATTAATAGCATACGGAATATCAATATTTTCCGCTAATCACATAATTAACATGCAATTAATATTCTACCAAATATAAACATGTAATTAATATTCTATCAAAAAATATCAACATGCAATTAATATTCTATCAAATGTCAAAATATCAACGTGCATTGCATGTACTCATTTACTAGTTATACAAAAGGAGCAAATCCAACGATCAAAATAGCTCACATTGAAAAATCTTTGCACGATTAAAATCGTGCAAAACATGTATAAAAATAATTTGAATCCAAGAGCCCCTTCTTAGTTGAATGAAACAGTCGTAGAACGAATAAAAAGGTGCAGGTGGAACAAATACAAAAGCTGTTTGGTAAGCACTGAAAATCTTAGAAAAACATCAATATAGTACTTCTCTACCCATATACAATATGAATAAAAAAAATTAGTTGATACTACTTTTGTAAGTAAACGTATAAAACACTAGCGGAACAAGAACGAAAGGCAAACAACATAGCACTAAGAATAAAACAAAATAAACGAAAGCAAAATTACACACAACATTTGTTTTAATTCAAATAACTCACCATAAAAGAAACCACTGTTCAAACATATGACAAAATAGATACTAATGAGCACTCCCAAAAAACCAGATAATAATGATAATACATGAGCGAAACTAGTTCAAAAAATCTAATATTTTGGGCCGCTCACGTCAGAAATTTCCTTGAAATAAGATCTAGCAATACAAATTCTGCAAGAGACATATGCTTCAAGTTACAACAACTCCGCCTAGTGCGCAAACATCGATCGACATACTACATAGATCCAACAATGAATGGTCCAGCTCCACCATCCATATGTTCAAAGAAATCAAGCATGTCCCCGTCCTCCATCTCAAGGCCCACCGGGGTCATATTTCTGCGCACCCGCAAGCCGTCGTAGAGGAAGACGCCGGTGCCATATGTCACGTTGGGCACCTTGTGGTACCACACGTCCATGAGGACCTTGAGCTTGTCGGTCATCCTCATGGTGTGGTGGACCACCTTCTCCTGGCCCACCACCTTGATTGTCAACATTTGGGGCTTCACCGCCGCCTTCGAGTCCACCTTCTCACGGCCGCTGCCGGGCGGCGACATAGCTTCCGTTGTGTACCTGCCTCACTGTATGTGTGCACTTTTGCGTGGTGTCTGTGTAGTTACGTTCCGATGCGTGGAAATCGACGGGGTGAGGTGCTTATAAAGGGTATGTACATCTTGAGTCTTAGGTGGTTTGGTCCACCTTTGATTTCTTCAATCCGATTCGAATCAACTCATATCTGGCGATACGATACGAACAAACAACCCTGTGTGACGGCACGTGGGTGTGGAGGATCATGACATTAATCATGCACCGCTGGCGCATCAACTGAGATTATACGGAGGATTTTATGATCAATGACGGGAGAAACACGTGCGGTGGTTAGCTAAATTTTTGGTTCGGATTTTGTACACCCCCTCCCCTCTGATTGGTCTCACACCCTTGGTACTCACACACAAGGCATATGGAGTGGACATGGATTGCGTACGTCTAGGCTTGCGATCATTGGTGCCACCAGTGCACGTGGCATCCATCGCATGGTGGTGCCCCTGCACCCCTCTCGTGCTTTTGTGTAAAATAAGAATATAGGTGTATGTCGATTCCCTTCCATAAATTCTAAAAACACTAAAGCAAAAAATCAAAAATGGAGGAAATATTTCATCATATCCAAAAATGCACAACATGTGCCAAAATCTAGACCCACCAATAATGCAAAAGTATATGGGAGACAGGGCAATCAATAGTGGCTTAACCAAAGCAGAGCATAGACAAATCTCTCCAATTCATCAGTGAAGGAATCTCCCATGCCTCGGTGGCTTCTTTCAGGATTGATCTGGGGAACCAAGCTGCTGATGATGAATCTCATGCACAAAAACTAGGAAATCAGTTCCATCATTCACAATGAATTACATCCAAATTCTTAATTCTTCATTTTGAACCAATTGTGGAAGACTTCACATCCTGCAATGCGAAACAAATATGACTGCAGGACACACTTATGATTTATGGAATTTGGTTGACAAACTATACCAAACAAATGTGGGGAGTGTGGACAAACCCATACCTCATTTCCCCTCTTGAGTTCATAGACTAATGGGCAATATGATTAGCAGCAACATATGTGAAATTCTGAACTCATAAAATGCATATAACGGACAAGAAAACAAGATTAAAAGGAAAACCTCATACTGTGCAGCTGCTACCAAGTCAAAAGCCACATTTGAGAAAAATCTTAATCATTGTTGCATTTAAGAACTCTTTCGATGGTTACCTTTTAAGATAGAGTGTTTGCAACATTGTTTGGAAGAATCGTACACAACAAAAACCAGCATCAATTTAACATATATAGGTCATCCTATCACTAAAGTTAATCATAATTTAAAGTAAATCGCACAAGATATAATTATCATGTGCACTTCATTAAATGAATATTGGCAAAAGTAATTTTGCCATTGGCTGATTTTTCTGCCTCATTCCCTCCACAGCCATAGAAAAATGCCAAGCAGCCAAAACTGTATAAACATTCAAAGTCAAAATGATTGCAATTCCTCTGAAAACTTGTGACATACTAATTCTTCTATTTCATTTTTTTTGAACCGGCCTTGCGAAAAACTTCCCAACCCGCAATGCAGATGTGATAGACACATCTATGTATTAACTAGATTGAATCCTATTTGATATATGATGTGCAAGAAATTGAATCAAATGGCATCGATGAAAGGATAACAAATTTTGGCATGAAACTTTTATCAAAAGAGGAAGCTTATTTATTTTATAACATATCAAAAGAAGTAAATGACCATAAAGTGAAGAACTCTTCAACAATGCAACAGCGAACATTAACATCTTCTCGTTAACGGAGGTTACTTGTAGTTTGATTTCATTCTAATCCCTTCCTTATGATCTAAGACAATCATTACAACTTATACACTATCATCGAAAGATGAAAGAGAGGAGATATTGAATTACTATAGGCCTAAAACACGATGTTGATGTGATTTTCATATGAAGATCAGCCTTAGAAACAAATTTAATGTTGTTTATGATTTTAGGTGTCATGTAACCAAATTCTTTCCATAGAACCATGGTCCAACACTCGAGATCCCAAATAAAAACAATATAAACATAAATAGAAAACACAGAGGTCGCAAATCTGTAGGCATTTCAAATAAAACAATAATCAATTAGGAGGCCAAAAGAAGCATGTAGAATTGAAAACATTGGATTTAGACGTGAACATATGAAAGACATATGTACTAAAATAGAAAAATAAATGCGATGGAAGGTGTCACAGGGATAGTATTGGAATAGATGAAAAAAAATACCAGAAGATGTCAATTTTTCTATCCAATTCAGGTAGATGAGAATGACTTGGTAACTAAGATTTTTTGGCTGTCTCCAGAAATGTGTTGGACTATGCAATATTTAGTGATGTTATATGATTTTTTAGCAGTGTGATGTTATATGATTTGACACCACATACATACAAATAGATGATGTGCGTCCGTTTGGTTCGATTGTTGGGGTTAATACTCACAACAAAACTATTCTGTTTGGTGCCACACTTGTTGTGATGGAATTGTTGACACTTTTGGTGGATTTTTGGAACTTTCTAAAAGTAACATTGATATTTGTGACATAACGAATTTATAAGTGCGTCGAACAAATTGTTTGGCAGGTGTGGACTATGTGAAAATGCATGTCTACAAAGGATGTTTTTAAAAAGGAAGGGGGCACTAGTGTATAGTGTACAGGACGCGACTGTTATGATCCCGAGCTCATGTGTGCTCGGGTGAACAGTAAAATAAAAATTTAAAATAAATTCAAAAAATTGTTATTTTTTGTGTGAAACTTTGATAAATGTTCTGACCGCTTGCAAAATTTTATCACCAGATCACATTCGTGTAAAATGTGGCAAAAACAATTTGATGCTCCAAAATTTTATTTTCAAACGCATTTTGGAGCACTGATTTTGTTTCTTTTTAACTTTTATCACGAATATGATCTGGTGATGAAATTTTACAAGCTATGAAAACATTTGTCAAAGTTTCACACACACACACACACAATCGGTTGTTTTAAAAAAAATGATTTTATTGTTCACCCGAGCTCACATGAGCTCGGTATCATAGCAATACTTTCGATGAATACGCTCCCTACTCAAATGAGCACCACTGAAAGAAGTGAGAATATGAACAATGAATTGAAGAAATACAATAATATAAAATAGGGACAATTACATTTTAGCCCTTAACTCGAACCTACAACTCGGATTTACCCTAATTCCCAAGCCTGCTCAAATTTGCCCATGTGACATTAGAAATGTCCTTCCATGCCGTTGTCATGCAGTCAAAGGGCTTTGAAGTAGGAAATGGTTTCACTTTCTTGGGTAAAAACACTGTTTGCCGTATTCAACAAGTGTGAGGGATTCCCCTTGGGTTATGCCACTGAATCTTCGCCGTGAACGGCTCATCTTTGATTAAATCCTGTCAATGTTTATAGAAGCACCAACGAAACCATTTGTTTTTCTTTCTCAACGTGCAGTTCAGAAACTGCAAATTTCTACTCATCCAACATGAAAGGCTCGTCCAGGTGCATGTGCATGAGATTAGCTCGCGACAGCTGCACGAAGTCCCATTTAAAACCAAGGTTCTAGCTAGTTGCACCATTGCCCATCAAACTTATGAAATGCTGCCACAGAATTTTGGCCTTTTTTTGATGCGATGCACAACATCACTGAAGAATTTCGACGACAAACCACAAGAACGTCAACCCCGAGAGGCTTTGGGTGGTTGAGTCTCCTCTGCCTCTTTAAGTTCCCTGGCTAGCAGTGGCCAGCATGCAACGATCGGCTAGGCAAAGTGCCTATATGCAGTAGTAAGTTAACAAAATGGGATCCAAGTAGAAAGCATTTCTGATACAAAAGGCAAAGGTGAGATCGGAGATTCGATGTGGCAAATATCCCCATTTTCCGGGGGAAAACGCCTCAAAAGGATGGTGTACGAGCGCGCCAAAACTCACTTCTCTATGTACTACTCCCTCCGTTCGGAATTACTCGTCCAAGAAATGAATGTATCTAGATGTATTTTAGTTGTAGATACATCCATTTTTGTGACAAGTAATTCCGAACGGAGGAAGTAAGCTTTGATTCTTGTTGTTTAGTCATCCAGAGGACACCGGCCATGAAGCAGGCAGGACTACCAAAACCATATAAATCTCAAATCAGACCAAAGTCTCAACTATGAATTGAGAAGTTTGTGATACCATCCATGCAATTATGTACAACCAACATTACGCCAAGGAAAGAAAATACCAATGTTTCCCCCCAATGATGGTATAAAATGACTCCATTTCTGAAGCAGTCAGGCATGCTACAACGGCAGCATCAGATGGCACCGATACAGCCCTGGCAGCAGAACCAGGCCACCAGAATGCCCAGGAACGCGCCGGCGAAGACCTGCGACGGGGTGTGCCCTAGCAGCTCCTTGAGCTTCCTTTCGTTGATGGGGTGGCCTTGGAACAGGTCCTCAACGATCTTAGTGAGCACCTGCATCATCATCAATCACAAATCATACATTTCAGGCAGGTAATAGGCAAACAACAGACGCTCATCGACGGGAAAGATGTAGCCACGATATTTGAAGGATGGGAGGTGCCAAAGCAAAGCAAGTTAGTCACTTGGTTTGTATGTATCCGAAACCAAACGGAGAGAATTAGAGCGTGTCTGGTTGATGCCCTGGCACTGGCAATGCCACTTCAGTGTCATGAACTCAGAATGCGATAATCTACTCACGTACCCGTGACATGCCCGTGGATATAGAGCATTACTCGTTATTGCAAGGTGAGGCGTGGTGTATCAACAAAGCAATGGAATGGCAATTTGAGCTGCTAGCTAGTCACTACAGATTGATGAAGAGAAGGACTTCCGTACAACCCCTCCCCCACCCCACCCCCCCACAATAAGCGTAGAAGGGGTAGTATTGTCCATACTAAATTATGTATTAGTGTACCCGCTGTCCGTCGTAGGGCCGGCCACCCGTGTACGTCGCGCCCCGTACGCCCGCGTCGTACGTCGCGCCCCGTGCGGTTCGGTAGTGCAATCGAGGAAAAAACCGCCCCACACCGACACCCCATCTACGCGTACGCAACCCTAGCGACATCAACGCCGCCGTCACGACGTCGGGCGGCGTCCATAGTCACCCACGCGGCGTCTCACCGGTGTCGCGTGAAACCGACACCCCATCCCCGCGTAGGAAACCTTAGCGGCATCAACGCCGCCGTGGTCCACCGCCGTCATGACGTCGACCCCGACGTGCCCGTCTAGTCGCGAGCACCGACGGCGTCCGTAGTCACCCACACGCCGTGACGCCGGTGAAACGCCCAGCGCTCTCGTGAACATTCTGTCCTGGTACGCGCCCTCCACGACGTGGGTGGCAGCAACGCATCGGCGTCGACCCCAGGCGAGGACCCCTCGACGGCGCACAGTAGGTTCCCGGGCTCTTTTTTTTCTTTTTGATTTGTCCATTGCATTTTTATGCATTTTTGTATGTAAAATGATTCACTACTTAGCTAAATAAGAGAGGAGAGTAGTGACCTCTTAATGACCTCATAATGATTTTGTATGTTCAAATTTGTATGCATGCCACATAGTCATGTCACTGTTGACAAATTTACTGTATTCGCGATGATGTTTTGTGGAATGTTGGCATTGATCTCACACCTTATTCGGATGTGCATAGATGGAGCAAATAACCGGATACGCCAGTGATGATTCCGGTAGCGATAATGGATCCTCGTCATTGAATGCGAATCAACCTCCCGGAGACAACTATATGAGTCAGGATGAATCGTACAGTGGTAATGTAAGTGCCTTCAATGTTGACCAAAACATATTGAATACGAATTAGTTATTTCACACTTACATGTCCTTTTAAATTTGTACAGCTACATGGCAATGATGACGATGAGGAATATGATATAGATGAACATTTTTATGCAGATAGTGTGAGCCAGGTATGTTGAAAAAATTGTAGAGAAATGATTGACATTAAAATTGTATGAACACTTATGTTACTTTACATGTGCACAGATAAATGCTAATGGTGACAATGAGCGTAATAATATAGATGACGACAATGCCGAGAGAGAGGTCGATGCATCTCGTAGTGGGAGCGGTAGCCAAGTAAGTTACTTACATTATTTATGGTTAGTAACAATACAAGAACAGATTGACATGCAAGGTTATATGTCATATTTTGCAGGGAGGTGTTGATGGTCCTAGCGGGAATGATGAGCATAGTGATGATGATCAGTTTGACCTTGACATGTGCTATGATGAATATCAGCAAGAGTCACTTGATAGGCATTGGGCAGTGATGGTAAAGACATTCAGGTCATTAGACGAGGTGTACACGTTCTACAACAAGAACGCGAGAGAATGTGGGTTCAGCATCAGGAAGGACTCGCTAAAATTCTCGAAGGATCACACAAGGACTCCGCGCATGAGGAGGTATCTCTGTTCCGCCGCAGGAAAATGACAGGCCATGTTCTGTACCATGGAAGGCCGGGCCCGCAGGCTTAGACCGGAGAGTCGATTCTTATGCAAAGCCCATTTGACAGTTAAGCTTGATAAAAAGCTCAATCTTTGGTATGTCAGCAGTTTCTTCGATGATCACAGCCACACTCTTGCATGACCGGACGAAGTCCCTTTCCTCCGATCTCATAATCAGATCAAAGCATTTGAGAGAGTTGAGACCTTAGCTATGGCTGGAGCTGGGATAAGAAAACATATCATTTTTGACAACATCGTTAGCAGGTATGGGTCGTATGCAAAGTCACCGTTTCAGAGGACAAAGCTGTATAACATGTGCTACAGGGAGAAGATGAAATTGCTTGCACAAGGTGATGTTGATACTGCCATAGGAATCATGTTGACTAGAAAGGACAGAGATCCAGACTTCTTCTTTGAGCACACGGTTGACGCTGAAGGCAGGCTCCAAAACCTTTTCTGGTGTGATTCGCAGTCACGCCGGGATTACCTATACTATGGTGATGTTGTGTTCGACAGCACATACAAGATGAACAGGTATGGAATGCCGTTCATCCCTTTTGTGGGTCTGAACAACCACTGTTGCACTACGGTATTCGCCTGCGCCATTGTTTCAGATGAGACTGAGGCTACATATGTTTGGTTGCTTAACACGTTCTTGAAAGCTAACTGTCAGAAGAGGCCCAAATCTGTAATTACCGATGGAGATGCAGCGATGGTAAGGGCTATCAGGAAGGTGCTTTCTGACATGTGGCATCGTCTATGTTCATGGCATATTGAAAAGAATATGCAGAAACACCTCAACCACAAGTCATTGAAGGAGTTTAGGGCATTATTGTACTATGCCACTACACATAAGGTTTTTGAGGAGAGATGGGCCGTGTTTGTGCGCAAATGGCAGATGGAGAAAACGAAAACATGGCTCCATAGGATGTACAGGAAGAGGACGCTTTGGGTTGCATCATATTTGTCTGGTGGGTTTTTCCTTGGTATGCGCAGTAATCAGAGGAGTGATAGTCTGAACTCCAGCCTGCACCTTCATCTTGACTATGGTATGACGATCGTTGACATGATTGTACACTACAAGAATTGTATTGTTCGCCTCCGTGAGAATGAAGCTTATGATGACTACACGGCCTCACAGACTCTTCCAGTAACAGTGACTGAGTGTCAGGCCATTGAGTCGTATACTGCGAAAGCATTCACGCAGGCAAACTTTTATATGTTGCAACAAGATATGAAGAAGGTACAGGAGCTTGAGGTAATTGATAGACTGACAGGGATTGATAGTCAGAGATTTGTGGTTGCGTGGAAGAATAACAGGGATCACAGATTGAATGTGGACTATACGCCAGGTAACTCCGCAGAAACTATAAAGTGCAATTGCCGAAGTATGACTCGCAAAGGGCTTCCTTGCAAGCATATTATTCATGTTTTGAATGCACTGAACTTACCTGTGATACCCAAGTGTTGTGTCCTGCGAAGATTCTCAAAAAAGCACAAGCCGGACTGCCCGTGAAGCGCACCAACAATTTGTTTGCGTGGGGTTGGTCCAGTGGTGAGGACAGAGCTAGATATAGTGAGTTGACCATCAAATCTTCAGAAGCATGTCATGTCACATGCAGTAATCCTTTCTTATTCGACAAGTTGATGGCAGCTCTCGATGATATTATAGCGAATAAGGACATACAGGGAAATGAAGATGATAGTCAAAGAAGCTTCGTGAACAATAATCCATTTGAGCCTAACCGAGACCATATTCTGGTTCGTGATCCAGT
This sequence comes from Triticum aestivum, assembly GCF_018294505.1. NCBI lineage: Eukaryota > Viridiplantae > Streptophyta > Magnoliopsida > Poales > Poaceae > Triticum > Triticum aestivum. The sequence goes on along the minus strand of NC_057795.1, from coordinate 607,102,041 downwards.
AAAGGTTTCCACCAAGGGCGCACCTAAGCAGAATAGTAGAGGTTGCGGTAAGGATGGCACAAATGTGACAAAAAATGAGAGGCCTAAAGCATTTGACGAGAAATCTGGACGAAAATGTAGCATATGCAGCGGCTCAGGTCATAACAGGAGCACATGCAGCAAAAATGAAGAGTATGTCTACTATTTGTGTATGTTAGTTTTGCTGTTTCATTTACGGTACATTGATTCTCATAGTTTTTGTATGCAGCAACTGGGCTTGAAGACAGAAGTGACGATGGTGCATCTGTTTTACTGCTTCCATTTATATGTAACTTTACGTCTTTTTGCTTTGTTTATATTAGTTTCGTTGATTCATCTACCGTACATTGATTCTCACAATTTTTTTATTTATTCTATGCAGCAACTTGGCTTGAAGACTCAAGTGAAGAAAATGCAAGTGTTTTACCTCTTCCATTTATGTTCATGTTGAGTATTTTATATGTGTGAAACAAGATTATTTCCTACAGACCATTCTCATTTGAGACTTGTTATTTTCTGTCCACTACAATAAAATTACTGTGGTGACAATTGTTATGTTGAGACATCATTGTTGTTGATATAAATATTCACTATTCATTGTTTATATGATGAATTATGCATGTATTTACTATATATTCATTGTTTATATTATGAATTCTGCATGTACTTACTAGTCCCGTCGACTGTCAACTATATTTAAATAAGAGAAGTACTGTGCGAATTGTTGTTGAAAAAAAAGGAAAAACATGCCCACCCGTCTCCACGGCGTGTCTTAATAAGACCATCGTTATCAAGCCCAGCGGGCGACTACAACCGGCGTTTCGGAGCACACCGTGGAAACCAGGCGCAACAGGGCAGAATCGACAGGGTACATCGACGGGGTAATAGACGAGAGGAGTTCAATGTGGCGACGGGAGCTCTGTATATAAACTGGTCGTCGTCGCCTTCGGCCGGCGAGGTGGGACTAAACTCAATGTTAGTTTTCGTCGCGCGTCGTCTCAGCGGGGGTAACTGGGCCGGCCCACGGCGCGTCGAGCCGTTCAGAAGTCTGCGCCGTCCATTGCCTTTTTGGGCCGGCCCACGTCGCGTCTGGCTGTGTCCACGTCGCCCCGCGGCCGACGCAAGTTTAGTCCCACCTCGCCGACCGAAGGGGACGACGACGAGCTTATATACTCAGCTCCCGTCGGCACATTGAACTCCTCTGTTACTACCCCGTCGATGGACCGCGTCGATACTACCCTGTAGGGCCTAGTTTGCACGCTGTGTTCTGAAACGCCTGTCGTAGTCGTCCGGTGGGCTTGATAACGACGGGCTTACTAAGACACACTGTGGATGGGCGGGCAATTTTTTACCTAAAATATTTTTTAAGCTTTTCTAAACTAAACTAACACATAGTGTGCTGTAAACTAACTTTGTGCTAACAAAGTAACACGCAGTGTGCTGCCATAGTTTAGTGTATAAAAACTTAACGACAACACGATTACATATATGTAAATCTAAACATTACGTTTATTTTTTATAATTTTTTTTGTATTTATAAATAAAATCGTCGCGTTTTTTTTAATAATGCGTTACCATAGTTTACAACTATTCGGAAACAAAAAAAATCATGTAACTAAAAAAAGACTGATTATATAATATTTATGAAACACAATATCATGTGGTCATAAAAACGTAATTAAGTGTATAATCTTTTAGGAACAAAATAGTGGCAAAATCAATAAATATGTCTATTACATAAAATTTATAAGCAAGTGTGCAAAGCGTTTGGAAAATATAGTCCTTTAGTACCACCCAATCACATGCAAAACTCCTCCGTGCCGCATCTATTTCTTCTTCTTTGATATTCGAATAACTTTGTTTTTCACTTCATCAAGCTTGTTTCTTTCCGAAAAGATAAGTTGCGCAATCATTACCTCTCTCGAATCATCAATTGACCTCTGAAAAAAAGTGATATTAGCACAGCGTTCATAGTACATCATAGTACAAACATGACTTGCGTACCTGTGAAAATAAGCCTGTCCATTTGTCACCATCCCAAAATTGAAAGCATCGAAGGAGAAATATTCCACACGAATTCCTAGTACATACAATTTATGAACATTAAATATCTACTGTACATACAGGACCGACATGCTATCAAAGTAATAACTCACCCATCATGTTCTTTTGGCATGTCATACGTTTCAATAGGCCAATTGGAAACATCCGGATAATTCACAATTCCGGTTGCATTTGCTTTTTGGATATCTTCTGCTAGTTGTTTTCTCTAAAGATATAATAAAAATGGTGGAAAGAATGTCATTCAGTGTACTAAAAAAACCAATGTTACAAAATGCACATTTGAAAGTTAAACCTACCAGGTCCTCAACGAGTTCTCTAGTAACACTGTCAAGTTTTCCGTTCATCAACGAGTCAAGAACCTGAAACTCTCTCTTCCCGCGATGCATGACGACAGTAATCCAGTGATTGTTCTGCTTGTTTAGAGGAATGTAAGTCTGCATCACAAGGATCATAAAACACAATCAGCACATACTATCGTATGTATGTACCATGTAACCAATCAAACTTACCTTTGATTTTTGAAATACTCGTCCTCACATCTATTCACGGGTCCATTACTATGCGACTCTGCTTCATAATCGTTACCGGTGGTCTTCTTTCCGGGTCTAACGTGAAGCAACCAATGTATCCTCCAAGTTGTCAACATGAAACGATCATCACTAACTTTGTCGACCAAATATGATGAGTATGCATTAATTACCTATAAATAATGTGGCAGATTTAACAATGGTGTTTTCGAATCAATTGTAAAACAATATATGAAATTAACTTACATCTCTACTTAGCCACTCATGGTTAATAATCTGACAAGCTCTCCGCACAGTCAGACTTTCTTCCAAGCCATCATTCAAAATTTCTGTTTTGGCATGTTTTTGTGAATGCTCATGCGCGCGCACGTACTCGATGGACGCTTTCACCACATCATACTCATCACTAGATTTGTTAACACCACCATTTTGGAACAATTCTGTAACGCACAACTCAAATAATTATAAACGCAAATATATAAATAATTATTACGCAAGAACAATTAGAAACACAAAAAACTTACTTCCTTTCGCAGAACGTTTTGCACGCTTGTTCGGTTTAGGGACCACATAAGGAGACTTGACATGTTGTGATCCTTTGCACTTGCTCCTGCCAGTAATCTCCTCCACTTCCTCTTGTACTCCTTGAGAACCAAGCGACGCATGCGATGCGATTTCGTCCGTCCCTAAAGATGTGGCAGCTTTTTCATCTAATAATTTTGGTACTTGGATAAGATCATCCATATCACCCTTGAAACTATCACAGTACTCAGGTGTGTAGTAAAAAGGTGTGTTTCCACAAGAAGTTACATCACCGTCGTCATCATCCTTTTGCAAATTCATTTTGGAAGGTGTGCGGAACCGGTCTGAATCATCTTTTTGATATACAAACTCTTTTTTCGGACGTCCACCGTTTGAATACTCATTAATGCCTCCGTACAGATTCTCTTTGTCTTCTTCCAGGTTACTGGGTTTGTAGAAGACGCCGGTTTTGTTCAGTTCCTTAATCATCCTCTGCAAGAACATTTCATCTTAGTTCTTCAATTCAGTGATGGATATTAAAGTGACGTGCTCAAGTGTTACCTGTGCGCATAACTCTGGCAAACGAAGCAGTTCCTTCCGAAGCTCATTCATCTCACTCAAAATCCGGTCCATAGTAGGCTTTTGGCTCGAAGCCTCTGAGGTACTGCCCTCTTTCCTCGTTCCAGTAACGTTAGACTTTTTGCTACTAGCTTTCTTGGTTTTTTGAGCTTCTTCTTCTGGAATTTTTTTTCAGCCTATACTCCTCTGTAATGTTGTCATCGATCTACAAATGCAACAAGAGAATTATACATACAAACCATACGCACACTTAACTTTCTTTCATAAATGTAAAAAACATGATTACTAGGATTACCATCCCAACACCACGACCATATTCATAGTTGTATTTGTCTCTTCTCACAGCCATATCTTCCATCCAGTTCCTCATCAGCGGGCTCAACAATGCCAACGGATCATATTTTGGACCGGTGATTGGTTGCACTTTCTCCCAGTATAGGTACTGCAAAACACATAAACTAATTAAATTACATGTTTTTCCGTGACATTTTCTAAGAAAAGTGTTCAAATTAATAAATACAACATACTTGCAAAAGGGCGAGGTTCCCCTGGGGCCACTGCCTAACATGGCCGTCCTGCAAAAGCTTACCAATCTCCGACAAACAGAATCGTGAAGTGAATGCATTCCAGTTGAACTTCCTTATCAACTTAATATTTTGCACTAAGGCATAGTATTTTTTCGGAACGTATTCATGAGACACTGGTGCAATTATAGTTCCTAAAAGAACTAGAAATGTCATCCGAATGAAGTCATCATCAGTGCTATTGTTCCTCACAATCTTTTCTATGAGATCATCAATCATGATCTTACCATTTTTCTTGCTAACAAAACTAACTGGTATTTTTTTGGTTGCTTTTTCTCCTTCAGTACTAAGAAACCCACAAACATCCACTCCATTGTTTTTCCAACCAAAAATGGAGTACACATCATCAGGCCTTAGTGAAATAAGACCTTTACTTCCAGCAGTACTTCCAGAACTCTCTTCAACCATAAATTTTTTGCTACTCGGATTGTAACCTTGGAGTAAAAAGTGAAGCAAAAAATCACGCATCTTTATCGATGGTATTCTAAACATGCCCTGCATATCCGTTTCATAAAACCGGAATTTCTGACTGGGTGACAGTTTGTCAACTAGGCTAACCCACTTTTGAACAGAACATGGAATCACACCGTCGATATTCATACTGCATCAAATAGATTTTTGTCACATACCATCGTACTGCTATGAGCCATGTTGTATAAAGCAATTGGAAAAAAAACTTACACGACGGCGACGGTGGGAGAGGCACCGGCGGCGTATAGAGGGCGACGGGTCAGGGGACGCAAGCCGGCGCGGGTGCACGGACGGTGTTTGGACGGTGGGGCGACGGTGGGAGGGGCACCGGCGCCGTTTTGGAGTGTGGGGCGACAGGCGGCGTATGTCGGTAGCACATTCAGATCGCGGGGTGGCGAGACGGGTTGTACGTACAAGAAAAATTTGCATGCGCGTCGGCTAACGACATCGCCTGAGCGCTGATTGCGGCGTCGTTGTTAGTGGGACGGCCCCATGCACGCATGCGCGTCGGTTAGCGAGACGGCCGGCGTTTTTTTACAGGGCCTCTTTTATTTTAACTAAATAAAGTAGGCACATTATCAAAAAAATTACCTTAACCAATTTTTTTAACGTAGCCAAACATGCCCATATTTTTAACTTAATCAAATAGGCTATTTTTTTAACTTAGCAAACGTGTCCATTTTTTTCCACGTGCTACAGTGTCCTAGGAGGGCATGCACGCAAAAATTCGTCCCGTTTCGAGTCTGTATGGATTTTCTACGATTTTCCGGGCCAAAAACCCCGAAAATGCTGCCCGGACGTGACGCAACGTACGTTTGTTGTCGGATTTCGTTCATTTTGGCCGTGGGGCCCGGGTGGGGCGCCACACGTGCCCGCAAAAGTTGGGTGCAATCCGTCAGACCGCTCAGGTACTTGCTGTGGAAGGGGGTGGTTTTGGTATGGCTGGAGGGGACCCTCGTCGCATGTCTCTGCTTTGCATCCGCCAAACGTGCCCATTTTTTTTGCACGTGCTACAGTGCCCTATGAGGGCACGCATGCAAAAATTCGTCCCGTTTCGAGTCCGTATGGATTTTCTATGATTTTCCAGGCCGAAAACCCCGAAAATTCGTACATTTTGGCCGTGGGGTGTCCGGGTGGGGCACCATATGCGCTCGCAAAAGTTGGGTGCAATCCGTCAGACCGCTCAGGTACTTGTTGTGGAAGGGGGTGGTTTCGGTATGGCCGGAGGGGACCCTCGGTCGCATGTCTCCGCTTTGCATCTGCCAAACGTGCCCATTTTTTTGCACGTGCTACAGTGCCCTATGAGGGCACGCACACCAAAATTCGTCCCGTTTCGAGTCTGTATGGATTTTCTACGATTTCCGGGCCGAAAACCCCAAAAATGCTGCCCGGACATGACGCAACGTGCGTTCGTTGTCGGATTTCGTTCATTTTGGTCGTGGGGTGCCCGAGTGGGGCACCACACGCGCTCGCAAAAGTCGGGTGCAATTCGTCAGACCGCTCAGGTACTTGCTGTGGAAGGGGGTGGTTTCGGTATGGCCGGAGGGGACCCTAGGTCGCATGTCTC
>NC_057795.1:607093434-607094593 GCF_018294505.1 Triticum aestivum | reverse complement strand
GCATCCGCCAAATGTGCCCATTTTTTTTGCACGTGCTACAGTGCCCTATGAGGGCACGCACGCAAAAAATTCATCCCGTTTCGAGTCCGTATGGATTTTCTATGATTTTCCGGGCCGAAAACCCCGAAAATGCTGCCCCGACGTGACGCAACGTGCGTTCGTTGTAGGATTTTGTTCATTTTGGCCGTGGGGTGCCCGGGTGGGGGCGCCACACGCGCTCACAAAAGTTGGGTGCAATCTGTTAGACCGCTCAGGTACTTGCTGTGGAAGGGGGTGGTTTCGGTATGGCCGGAGATTTACAAATATTTATAAAAATTTCAGAAAATTCATAAATGTTAATGAATTTAAAACTATTTCAGATAATGTTAATGAATTCAAAAATTCTCGGATTCATAAATATTAATGAACTATAAATATTCTCTGGTTCATAAATTTAAAGAACGACAAAGCTAAAATCCTGCCGTGCTGGGTTTTGCAACAGATCCGCACGATGTGGATTGCCTCCATTCTCGATCAAACGGCGCTGGCGATCTTTTCGCGTTGCACTTTCCCGAAGTCATCGCTATAATCCCGCGCCATTAGTGGACTTCCCGTATTAAACGGATCGTGATTGGCCCGCTTGACAGAATCGCACGCGAGGCCCAACTGCCGCCTACTATTTTTTCTCTCTCGAAAATCTTTGGTACGAAAAATAAATAAAAGTGCTTGGTGTGGGAATCGAACCAAGCACCTCCCAACCTTATACCGACCGCGCTTGCCATCTCACCACCTATTAGTTGTTGGCTAAAAGAAGGCAACAAGATATTTGAACCTTTTTACTACTATATGAGCAAAAAATGCAATTTTTCTAGTTCTTTTCTTGGATTTCCGTGATAACTCACATACAATCATCATGATATCTAGTTTCATGATGATTTTTTACCAACTCGTCTCGAGTTGATCACACCGTGGTAATTTTCTCACGTCAGGAAGGGAGGGTGGGGGGTTGATGTCGATTATTTTTGTGTGAATAGCATGGTAACTCACACATCACACACCTGATAATTTATGTAACCCAGTCTTGATAACTTTGCCATGGTGTGTGTGTGGGGGGGGATGATGAAATATACCACCATTCACTTTTGTGTGAATAACATGATAACTCACACATCGCAGGCCT
>NC_057795.1:607080646-607092968 GCF_018294505.1 Triticum aestivum | reverse complement strand
CGCGTACCTGATAACTTATGTACCCCGGTCCTGATAACTTTGGCATGCGGTGTGTGTGTGTGTGGGAGGGGGGGGGAGTTGATGAAATATACCACCGTTAAAAGGTCTATGCCCCGGTAGTATCTGTGTAAACAATATGATAACATACGTAGCCCATGTGTGATAACTTACTTAGCCGTGGAGTGGTAACTTTTGATCTGAAATAAAAGTCATCAGAACATATCAACATAGGATCTAGTTTCTATGCCCTCTTCGCGGCGTGTTTTTTATGTAAAAATGGTTTTTGGATCGGACTGAAGGTTTGAGCTACAAAACATTTTGAAGATTCAAAATAAGGGGTAATCAAGGATGACATCAACATTTCGGTCTTCTAATTCATTTGCATGTGGGAGAATTGGAGGACCAGTTTTTATGGCCAGGTATTTTCTATGTAAATAAGATGGTAATTTATGTATCATAGACGTGATAACTTACTTAGTCTGGTTCTACTAACATTTTACGTGAAAAAAATTCATCAAACGATACCAACATGGGATCTAATTTCGGTCGTCTCGTCGAGACGAGTCTTTTATGTCAAAACAGTTTTTTGATCGGAGCTACTGTTTGATCTATAAAACATTTTGAATTTAGAAATTTATAAGAATCTTTGCTGACATCAGCAATTTCGTCCTATATGCATGCTTGTATATGAGAATTCAACACATGCACGTGAAAGCTTCTTCGTAATCACAAAAAGATCAACACATAAAATAGAAATGCTAAGTGATTAAGCGTGGCATGCGCATGCATGCATGTACACTGGGCGTTCGGATCTGTTCCTTCAAAACAGAATGATCGGACGTTAGTCCAATCCTTGATGAAATATACTCTTGATAACTTCTGTCTAAATATGATGATAGTTTACGCATCACTGTCCTGATAACTTTTATTAAAATAACATGATAACTGATACATCGTAGACATGATAAATTATGTACCCAGTCCTGGTAACTTTGTCGGTGGGGGTAGGGGTGGGGGGAGTCGTTGAAACATACCACGATAACTTCCATGCAAATAACATGATAAATCACACATCGTAGACATGATAAATTATGTACCCAGTCCTAGTAACTTTGTCGGTGGGGGTAGAGATGGGAGGAGTTGTTGAACCATACAAGGATAACTCTTACGCAAATAACATGATAACTCACACATCGCAGGCTTGATAACTTATGCACCCGATCCTGGTAATATGGCGACTGTGGCGAGGGGAGGTGATGCCCCGCTAATTTCTGTGTAAATAACATGGTAATAGAAACATACAAAATTGATAACTCCCATACAAACGCCACTGTAACTTTTGACCTGAAACTTTTTTGTTGAAAAGCATACACCCGATAATTTCTGTGTAAATAACATGATGATGTATCATCGCAGACTTGATAACTAATATTTTTACGTTTAAACACCATGGTGTCTTTCATCCAAGGGAAAAAAGGTTTTGAAACATTTCACCGGTAATTTCTTTGTTAAATTACCATACTTTCCCATGCTTTTAACCTTCTCGTACTGTAGTTACCAGCCTTATGACCATAGTTATCACGCTGGTCATTGGCAAAGTTACCAAGCCAAATTTTATTTTTTCTTTTGATATGGCAGAAATAAGAAAGGTTCAACTAACATTGTCATTCTACAATAGACAACAACAAGAGGTGGCTTAGTTGGTTATTAGGCTTGATATAGGTATTACATAGACCTGGGTTCGAATCCTCTTTCAAGCACTTTTATTTTCTTTTCATATTATGCAGCGAAAAACCAGAAAAAACCACTAGCAATTTACTACGGTTTTTGAGAGAAGGTAAAAAAAATCAGTGGAAGCGGGAGGAACGACGCAGCGGGACGAGCGGAAGGATCTATCCAAGGTCGTGCGGATCTGTTGCTAACCACCAGTTGACTGGTGGTTAGCACAGTCCTTTAAAGAATTTAAAAATATTTCAGAAAGTGTTAATGAATTTAAAAATTCTCGTATTCATATATGTTAATGAATTTAAAAATATTCTCTGATTCATACATGTTAATGAATTTAATAATATTTCAGAAAATGTTAATGACTTAAAATATCTCACCTTTTTAAAAAAAATCTTATTTATTTGTTATATTTTTTATTTCAAAATTTCAATTTTTTCATCCATCGGCTTTACTATATGCACATATTTTAACAAAATCTGAACATTTCTAAAACACTTTATAAACATTTAGATACACTTTTGATTTTTTATTCAGTTTTCTTCAATATTTTATGTGTTTTCATGTTTTTTATTCTACAATTTTTTGATTATTGCATACCTTATTTTGTGCTATGTATATTCGATGGAAATTTTTTAAATATATTGTGAACATTTTTATGCATGGGTCGGAAAATTTACAAATTTTCTCAAAATAAGCGTTCAATATTTAGCTAATTTTTTTAACAAACTTTGAAGACAAATTAAAACAAGATTCGAACAAACTAGATTGAACATAGAGATATTTTACATAGTCCATTCAACAATACCGAAACGAAACGAGTTTATCCGAACCTAAATGATACATAGTTCATAGTTAGAACATTTTTTTTAAAAAACTACTACTCCTCCTCGTCGCTAGCCAACAGATCGATGACCTCCGCCTCGCCGTCACCCCCACCGCCGTCGTCGTCGTCGTTGCAGACCTGGGCTAACCGCTCCTAGTCGATGACGTTGTCGTCCGACAACTCCAACGCCTCCGCCTCCGCCTCCGCCTGCGGGACCACTAGCGGAATCACCGCCGCCGCCTGGATCGCTGCCGCCTGCTCGGCGGCCTCCCTCGCAGCCGTCGCCACCTCTGCAGCCGCCGCTGCAACCGCCGACGCCCGCAGGGCAACGAGGTAACCCGGCATATCGTCGGGATCGCCGTCCTCCCGAAGAACCAACTGCTCCGGCGGCAGTTCCACCTCCGGCGGGGCAGGGGGGTCGACGGGCGCCGGCGCACATGGTGGAGGGGCCCGACGGCCGCGCGCTACTAGACCGGGGCACGGGACAAGAAGGCGGCGGCGGTCTCCGATGAGGTCTGGCGTGACGCCGGACTCCGCCAGCCGGTACACGCCGATGACGGCGGCGTAGTCTTTGCCGTCCCAGAGCGCGTGACGGCCGGCGATGTTGTTGCGGCCGCCGGTCCGCTTCTTCTCCGCGGTGGCGCCGGGCCCGCGCCTCGGGTAGCCGTCCTTGTCGAGTTTCGAATCGTGCGGAAGACGGCAACCCGGCGGCACGAGGAGCCCAAACCGGTAAAGCTCCTCCGTCTCCGTCCTGCTCAGGCTCGACGACCATGCGCTGGGTCCGTCATCGCCGCCGGTGCCGGAGCTGCTGCCGCCATGGAACGAAATGTCGCCGGCGGCCTTTTGGAAGGTGGAGTCGGGGGAGGAGTGCTCTTTGCGGCGACGGGCGGACGAGGCTGCGATTTATAGGGAGACGGCGGGGCAGCGGGCGGACGGGTGGTTGGGGAATTAATTCGACGGCCGGACGGGCCGGCAGTCGAGGGCGGCGGCGCGGCAGAAGAGGGGACGGGGCAGCGGGGCGGCAGAGGACGGGACGGGCGGCAGACGAGGGGACGGACGGCACGCGTCGGCGGGCCGCAGTTCACGCGCCACGATGCGCTTTTACCGGGCGACGCGCAGATTGACCACCGACGCTTTTGACCACCGACGCTGTAAAAAAACGTATGTCGACACAGTAAAAAAAAGGCGTCGGACGCGCGTACACGTACGTACGTCGACGGGCCGCGGTGGTACGTCGCGGGGGCGGGGCTGGGGGAGGGGAAGGGGCAATGACCATCCTACCCTTTTTTAAGTTTTTATGTGAAGGGGTATAGGATGATCTGGATCGTTGATGTTTCCAGGGGGGTTGTACCGAAGAAGAAGTCGTGATTCCTATTACAAGAACATGATCAATCTCATACATCACATATCATTCATCACATTCTTTTTGGCCATATTATATCACATAGCATACCCTGCAAAAACAAGTTAGACGTCCTCTAATTGTTGTTGCATGTTTTACGTGGCTGCTATGGGTTTCTAGCAAGAACGTTTCTTACCTGCGCAAAAGCCACAACGGTGATATACCAATTGCTATTTACCCTTCATAAGGACCCTTTTCATCAAATCCGATCCGACTAAAGTGGGAGAGACTATCACCCGCTAGCCACCTTATGCAACAAGTGCATGTCAGTTGGTGGAACCTGTCTCACGTAAGTGTACATGTAAGGTCGGTCCAGGCCGCTTCATCCCACAATACCGCCAAATCAAGATAAGACTAGTAATGGTAAGCATATTGAACAAACCAACGCCCACAACTACTTGTGTTCTACTCGTGCATAGAATCTACGCATAGACCTAGCTCATGATGCCACTGTTGGGGAACGTAGCAATAATTCAAAATTTTCTACGCATCACCAAGATCAATCTATGGAGATTCTAGCAACAAGAGAGGGAGAGGATGAGTGTATCTTCATACCCTTGAAGATCGCGATGCGGAAGCATTACAAGAACGCGGTTGGTGGAGTCGTACACGCAGCGATTCAGATCGCGGTCGATTCCGATCTAAGCACCGAACGGACGGCGCCTCCGCGTTCAACACACGTACAACCCGGGTGTTGGGGAACGTAGTAATTTCAAAAAAATTCCTATGCACACGCAAGATCATGGTGATGACATAGCAACGAGAGGGGAGAGTGTTGTCCACGTACCCTCGTAGACCGTAAGCGGAAGCGCTAGCACAACACGGTTGATGTAGTCGTATGTCTTCACGATCCGACCGATCCAAGCACCGAAAGTACGGCACCTCCGAGTTCAGCACACGTTCAGCTCGATGATGATCCCCGGGCTCCGATCCAGCAAAGCTTCGGGGATGAGTTCCGTCAGCACGATGGCGTGGTGACGATGATGATGTTCTACCGGCGCAGGGCTTCGCCTAAGCTTCGCGACGATATGACCGAGGTGGAATATGGTGGAGGGGGGGCACCGCACACGGCTAAGGAACGATCCTAGATCAACTTGTGTGTTCCTGGGGTGCCCCCCCCGCCCCCGTATATAAAGGAGCCAGGGGGAGGAGGCGGCCGGCCAAGGAGGGCGCGCAAAGGGGGGAGTCCTCCTCCCACCGGGAGTAGGAATCCCTTCTTTCCTAGTTGGAATAGGAGAAGGGGGGAAAGAGGAGGAAGAGGGGAAGCAAAGGGGGGGCGCCGCCCCCCTTCCCTTGTCCTATTCGGACTAGGAAGGGGAGGGGCATGCGGCCCCCTCCTGCCTCCTTCCCTCTTCTCCCTCGAGGCCCATTTAGGCCCAATAACCCCCCCGGGGGGGGGGGGTTCCGGTAACCTCCCGGTGTTCCGGTAAAATGCCGATTTCACCCGGAATGATTCCGATGTCCAAATATAGGCTTCCAATATATCAATCTTTATGTCTCGACCATTTCGAGACTCCTCGTTACGTCCGTGATCACATCTGGGACTCCGAACAAACGTCGGTACATCAAAACTTAAAAACTCATAATAAAACTGTCATCGTAACGTTAAGCATGCGGACCCTACGGGTTCGAGAACTATGTAGACATGACCTAGAACTATTCTCGGTCAATAACCAATAGTGGAACCTAGATGCCCATATTGGTTCCTACATATTCTACGAAGATCTTTATCGGTCAAACCGCATAACAACATACGTTGTTCCCTTTGTCATCGGTATGTTACTTGCCCGAGATTTGATCGTCGGTATCCAATACCTATTTCAATCTCATTACCGGCAAGTCTCTTTACTCGTTCCGTAATGCATCATCCCGTAACCAACTTATTTGGTCACATTGCTTGCAAGGCTTATAATGATGTGCATTACCGAGAGGGCCCAGAGATACCTCTCCGACAATCGGAGTGACAAAACCTAATCTCGAAATACGCCAACTCAACATGTACCTTCGGAGACACCTGTAGTACTCCTTTATAATCACCCAGTTACGTTGTGACGTTTGGTAGTACCCAAAGTGTTCCTCCGGTAAATGGGAGTGGCATAATTCTCATAGTTACAGGAACATGTATAAGTCATGAAGAAAGCAATAGCAATATACTAAACGATCAAGTGCTAGGCTAACGGAATGGGTCATGTCAATCACATCATTCTCCTAATGATGTGATCCCATTAATCAAATGACAACACATGTCTATGGTTAGGAAAAATAACCATCTTTGATTAACGAGCTAGTCTAGTAGAGGCATACTAGTGACTATATGTTTGTCTATGTATTCACACATGTATCATGTTTCCGGTTAATACAATTCTAGCATGAATAATAAACATTTATCATGATATGAGGAAATAAATAATAACTTTATTATTGCCTCTAGGGCATATTTCCTTCAGTCTCCCACTTGCACTAGAGTCAATAATCTAGATTACATAGTAATGATTCTAACACCCATGGAGTCTTGGTGTTGATCAGGTTTTGCTCGTGAGAGTGGCTTAGTCAACGGGTCTGCAACATTCAGATCCGTATGTATCTTGCGAATCTCTATGTCTCCCACTTGGACTTGGTCCCGAATGGAATTGAAGCGTCTCTTGATGTGCTTGGTCCTCTTGTGAAATCTGGATTCCTTTGCCAAGGCAATTGCACCAGTATTGTCACATATTTTCATTGGTCCCGATGCACTAGGTATGACACCTAGATCGGAAATGAACTCCTTGATCCAGACTCCTTCATTTGCTGCTTCCGAAGCAGCTATGTACTCCGCTTCACATGTAGATCCCGCCACGACGCTTTGTTTAGAACTGCACCAACTTACAGCTCCACCGTTTAATAAAAACACGTATCCGGTTTGCGATTTAGAATCGTCCGGATCAGTGTCAAAGCTTGCATCGACGTAACCATTTACGACTAGCTCTTTGTCACCTCCATATACGAGAAACATATCCTTAGTCCTTTTCAGGTATCTCAGGATGTTCTTGACCCCTGTCCAGTGATCCACTCCTGGATTACTTTGGTACCTTCCTGCCAAGCTTATTGCTAAGCATATGTCAGGTCTGGTACACAGCATTGCATACATGATAGAGCCTATGGCTGAAGCATAGGGAACATCTTTCATTTTCTCTCTATCTTCTGCTGTGGTCGGGCATTGAGTTTGACTCAACTTCACACCTTGTAGTACGGGCAAGAACCCTTTCTTTGCCTGATCCATTTTGAACTTTTTCAAAATTTTATCAAGGTATGTGCTTTGTGAAAGTCCTATTAAGCGTCTTGATCTATCTCTATAGATCTTGATGCCCAATATGTAAGCAGCTTCACCAAGGTCTTTCATTGAAAAACTTTTATTCAAGTATCCCTTTATGCTATCCAGAAATTCTATATCATTTCCAATTAATAATATGTCATCTACATATAATATCAGAAATGCTACAGAGCTCCCACTCACTTTCTTGTAAATACAGGCTTCTCCAAAAGTCTGTATAAAACCATATGCTTTAATCACACTATCAAAGCGTTTATTCCAACTCCGAGATGCTTGCACCAGTCCATAAACGGAACGTTGGAGCTTGCATACTTTGTTAGCACCTTTTGGATCTACAAAACCTTCTGGCTGCATCATATACAACTCTTCTTCCAGAAATCCATTCAAGAATGCAGTTTTGACATCCATTTGCCAAATTTCATAATTATGAAATGCAGCAATAGCTAACATGATTCGGACAGACTTAAGCATTGGTACGGGTGAGAAAGTCTCATCGTAGTCCCCTTGAACTTGTCAAAAATCTTTCGCAACAAGTCGAGCTTTATAGACAGTTATATTACCATCAGTGTCAGTCTTCTTCTTAAAAATCCATTGATTCTCAATGGCTTGCCGATCATCGGGCAAGTCAACCAAAGTCCATACTTTGTTTTCATACATGGATCCCATCTCAGATTTCATGGCCTCTAGCCATTTTGCAGAATCTGGGCTCATCATCGCTTCCTCGTAGTTCGTAGGTTCATCATGGTCAAGTAACATGACTTCCAGAATTGGATTACCATACCACTCTGGTGCGGATCTTACTCTGGTAGACCTACGAGGTTCAGTAGAAACTTGATCTGAAGTTTCATGATCAATATCATTAGCTTCCTCACTAATTGGTGTAGTTGTCACAGGAACCGGTTCTTGTGATGAACTACTTTCCAATAAGGGAGTAGATACAGTTATCTCATCAAGTTCTACTTTCCTCCCACTCACTTCTTTCGAGAGAAACTCCTTCTCTAGAAAGGATCCGATTTTAGCAATGAAAATCTTGCCCTCAGATCTGTGATAGAAGGTGTACCCAATAGTCTCTTTTGGGTATCCTATGAAGACACATTTCTCTGATTTGGGTTCAAGCTTATCTGGTCGAAGTTTCTTCACATAAGCATCGCAGCCCCAAACTTTAAGAAACGACAACTTTGGTTTCTTGCCAAACCATAGTTCATAAGGTGTCGTCTTAACGGATTTTGATGGTGCCCTATTTAATGTGAATGCGGCCGTCTCTAAAGCATAACCCCAAAACGATAGCGGTAAATCAGTAAGAGACATCATAGATCACACCATATCTAGTAAAGTACGATTATGACGTTCGGACACACCATTTCGTTGTGGTGTTCCGGGTGGTGTGAGTTGCGAAACTATTCCGTGTTGTTTCAAGTATAGACCAAACTCGTAACTAAAATATTCTCCTCCACGATCAGATCGTAGAAATTTTATTTTCCTGTTACGATGATTTTCTACTTCACTCTGAAATTCTTTGAACTTTTCCAATGTTTCAGACTTGTGTTTCATCAAGTAGATATACCCATATCTGCTCAAATCATCTGTGAAGGTGAGAAAATAACAATATCCGCCGCGAGCCTCAACATTCATTGGACCACAAACATCAGTATGTATGATTTCCAACAAATCAGTTGCTCGCTCCATAGTTCCGGAGAATGGTGTTTTAGTCATCTTGCCCATGAGGCACGGTTCGCAAGTACCAAGTGATTCATAATCAAGTGATTCCAAAATCCCATCGGTATGGAGTTTCTTCATGCGCTTTACACTGATATGACCTAAACGGCAGTGCCACAAATAAGTTGCACTATCATTATTAACTCTGCATCTTTTGGTTTCAACACTATGAATATGTGTATCACTACTATCGAGATTCAATAAAAATAGACCACTCTTCAAGGGTGCATGACCATAAAAGATATTACTCATATAAATAGAACAACCATTATTCTCTGATTTAAATGAATAACCATCTCGCATCAAACAAGATCCAGATATAATGTTCATGCTTAACGCTGGCACCAAATAACAATTATTTAGGTCTAAAACTAATCCCAATGGTAGATGTAGAGGTAGCGTGCCGACCGCGATCACATCAACTTTGGAACCATTTCCCACGCACATCGTCACCTCGTCCTTAGCCAATCTTCGCTTAATCCGTAGTCCCCGTTTCGAGTTGCAAATATTAGCAACAGAACCAGTATCAAATACCCAGGTGCTACTGCGAGCATTAGTAAGGTACACATCAATAACATGTATATCATATATACCTTTGTTCACTTTGCCATCCTTCTTATCCGCCAAATACTTGGGGCAGTTCCGCTTCCAGTGTCCAGTCTGCTTGCAATAGAAGCACTCAGTTTCAGGCATAGGTCCAGATTTGGGTTTCTTCTCTTGAGCAGCAACTTGCTTGCTGTTCTTTTTGAAGTTCCCCTTCTTCTTCCCTTTGCCCTTTTTCTTGAAACTGGTGGTCTTGTTAACCATCAACACTTGATGCTCCTTTTTGATTTCTACCTCCGCGGCTTTTAGCATTGCGAAGAGCTCGGGAATAGTCTTGTTCATACCTTGCATATTATAGTTCATCACGAAGCTCTTGTAGCTTGGTGGTAGTGATTGAAGAATTCTGTCAATGACACTATCATCAGGAAGATTAACTCCTAGTTGAATCAAGTGATTATTATACCCAGACATTTTGAGTATATGTTCACTGACAGAACTATTCTCTTCCATCTTGTAGCTATAGAACTTATTGGAGACTTCATATCTCTCAATCCGGGCATTTGCTTGAAATATTAACTTCAACTCCTGGAACATCTCAAATGCTCCATTACGTTCAAAACGTCGTTGAAGACCCGGTTCTAAGCCGTAAAGCATGGCACACTGAACTATCGAGTAGTCATCAGCTTTGCTCTGCCAGACGTTCTTAACGTTGTCAGTTGCATCAGCAGCAGGCCTGGCACCCAGCGGTGCTTCCAGGATGTAACTTTTCTGTGCAGCAATGAGGATAATCCTCAGGTTACGGACCCAGTCCGTGTAATTGCTACCATCATCTTTCAACTTTGCTTTCTCAAGGAACGCATTAAAATTCAACGGAACAACAGCACGAGCCATCTATCTACAAACATAGACAAGCAAAATACTATCAGGTACTAAGTTTCATGATAAATTTAAGTTCAATTAATCATATTTACTTAAGAACTCCCACTTAGACAGACATCTCTCTAGTCATCTAAGTGATCACGTGATCCAAATCAACTAAACCATGTCCGATCATCACGTGAGATGGAGTAGTTTCAATGGTGAACATCACTATGTTGATCATATCTACTATATGATTCACGCTCGACCTTTCGGTCTCCGTGTTCCGAGGCCATATCTGTATATGCTAGGCTCGTCAAGTATGACCTGAGTATTCCGGGTGTGCAACTGTTTTGCACCCGTTGTATTTGAACGTAGAGCCTATCACACCCGATCATCACGTGGTATCTCAGCACGAAGAACTTTCGCAATGGTACATACTCAGGGAGAACACTTCTTGATTATTAGTGAGAGATCATCTTAAAATGCTACCGTCAATCAAAGCAAGATAAGATGCATAAAGGATAAACATCACATGCAATCAATATATGTGATATGATATGGCCATCATCATCTTGTGCTTGTGATCTCCATCTTCGAAGCACCGTCGTGATCACCATCGTCACCGGCGTGACACCTTGATCTCCATCGTAGCATCGTTGTTGTTACGCCATCTATTGCTTCTACGACTATCGCCACCGCTTAGAGATAAAGTAAAGCAATTACAGGGCGTTTGCATTTCATACAATAAAGCGACAACCATATGGCTCCTGCCAGTTGCCGATAACTTCGGTTGCAAAACATGATCATCTCATACAGATATAATATAGCATCACATCTTGACCATATCACATCACAACATGCCCTGCAAAAACAAGTTAGACGTCCTCTACTTTGTTGTTGCAAATTTTACGTGGCTGCTACGGGCTTTAGCAAGAACCGTTCTTACCTACGCATAAAAACCACAACGATAGTTCGTCAAGTTGGTGCTGTTTTAACCTTCGCAAGGACCAGGCATAGCCACACTCGATTCAGCTAAAGTGAGAGAGACAGACACCCGCCAGCCACCTTTAAGCACGAGTGCTCGCAACGGTGAAACCAGTCTCGCGTAAGCGTACGCGTAATGTCGGTCCGGGCCGCTTCATCTCACAATACCGCTGAACCAAAGTATGACATGCTGGTAAGCAGTATGACTTGTATCGGCCACAACTCACTTGTGTTCTACTTGTGCATATAACATCAACGCATAAAACCTAGGCTCGGATGCCACTGTTGGGGAACGTAGTAATTTCAAAAAAATTCCTACGCAGATGCAAGATCATGGTGATGACATAGCAACGAGAGGGGAGAGTGTTGTCCACGTACCCTCGTAGACCGTAAGCGGAAGCGTTAGCACAACACGGTTGATGTAGTCGTATGTCTTCACGATCCGACCGATCCAAGCACCGAACGTACGGCACCTCCGAGTTCAGCACACGTTCAGCTCGATGACGATCCCCAGGCTCCGATCAAGCAAAGCTTCGGGGATGAGTTCCGTCAGCACGACGGCGTGGTGACGATGATGATGTTCTACCGGCGCAGGGCTTCGCCTAAACTTCTCGACGATATGACCGAGGTGGAATATGGTGGAGGGGGGCACCGCACACGGCTAAGGAACGATCCGTAGATCAACTTGTGTGTTCCTGGGGTGCCCCCCGCCCCGTATATAAAGGAGCCAGGGGGAGGAGGCGGCCGGCCAAGGAGGGCGCGCCAAGGGGGGAGTCCTACTCCCACCGGGAGTAGGACTCCCTTCTTTCCTAGTTGGAATAGGAGAAGGGGGGAAAGAGGAGGAAGAGGGGAAGGAAAGGGAGGGCGTCGCCCCCCTTCCCTTGTCCTATTCGGACTAGGAAGGGGAGGGGCACGCGGCCCCCTCCTGCCTCCTTCCCTCTTCTTCCTCGAGGCC
>NC_057795.1:607054560-607080481 GCF_018294505.1 Triticum aestivum | reverse complement strand
TGATGTCCAAATATAGGGTTCCAATATATCAATCTTTATGTCTCGACCATTTCGAGACTCCTTGTTATGTCCGTGATCACATCCGGGACTCCGAACAAACTTCAGTACATCAAAACTTATAAACTCTTAATAAAACTGTCATCGTAACGTTAAGCGTGCGGACCCTACGGGTTCGAGAACTATGTAGACATGACCTAGAACTATTCTCGGTCAATAACCAATAGCGGAACCTGGATGCCCATATTGGTTCCTACATATTCTACGAAGATCTTTATCGGTCAAAACGCATAACAACATACGTTGTTCCCTTTGTCATCGGTATGTTACTTGCCCGAGATTTGATCGTCGGTATCCAATACCTAGTTCAATCTCGATACCGGCATGTCTCTTTACTCGTTCCGTAGTGCATCATCCCGTAACCAACTTATTTGGTCACATTGCTTGCAAGTCTTATAATGATGTGCATTACCGAGAGGGCCCAGAGATACCTCTCCGACAATCGGAGTGACAAAACCTAATCTCGAAATACGCCAACTCAACATGTACCTTAGGAGACACCTGTAGTACTCCTTTATAATCACCCAGTTACGTTGTGACGTTTGGTAGTACCCAAAGTGTTCCTCCGGTAAACGGGAGTTGCATAATTCTCATAGTTACAGGAACATGTATAAGTCATGAAGAAAGCAATAGCAATATACTAAACGATCAAGTGCTAGGCTAACGGAATGGGTCATGTCAATCACATCATTCTCCTAATGATGTGATCCCATTAATCAAATGACAACACATGTCTATGGTTAGGAAACATAACCATCTTTGATTAACGAGCTAGTCTAGTAGAGGCATACTAGTGACTATATGTTTGTCTATGTATTCACACATGTATCATGTTTCCGGTTAATACAATTCTAGCATGAATAATAAACATTTATCATGATATGAGGAAATAAATAATAACTTTATTATTGCCTCTAGGGCATATTTCCTTCACCGGGGAAGTCTCCTCCTTCTTGATCCAGCAAGGGGAGAGGAGAAGTTGAGGGAAAACTCCAGCAGCACGACGGCGTGGTGGCGATGGAGCTCGTGGTTCTCCGGCAGGGCTTCGCCAATCACTACGGAGGAGGAGGAGGTGTTGGAGGAGGGAGAGGGCTGCGCCAGGGGAGGGGTCCGGCTGCCCTCTCTCTCCCTCACTATATATAGGGGGAAGGGGGTGGAGGAGGCGCCCTAGGGTTCCCTAGGGGAGGGGTGGCGGCCACAGGGGAAACCCTGTTGGGGAACGATACATAAAATAAAAAAAATTCCTACGTTCACCAAGATCAATCTATGAGTTCATCTAGAAATGAGAGAGAGGAGTGCATCTACATACCCTTGTAGATCGTGAGCGGAAGCGTTCAAGAGAACGAGGTTGAGGGAGTCGTACTCGTCGTGATCCAAATCACCGGAGATCCTAGCACCGAACGGACGACACCTCCGCGTTCAACACACGTGCGGTCAGCGTGACGTCTCCTCCTTCTTGATCCAGCAAGGGGGAAGGAGAGGTTGATGAAGATCCAGCAGCACGACGGCGTGGTGGTGGATGCAGCAGGGTTCCGGCAGGGCTTCGCCAAGCGACTACGGGAGGAAGAGGTGTAGCCAGGGGGGAAGGGAGGCTCCAGGTGTCAGGGTGCGGCTGCCCTCCCACCCCCCTCGTTATATAGGGACCCCAGGGGGGCGCTGGCCCTAGGAGATGGGATCTCCTAGGGGAGCGGCGGCCAAGGGGGGAGACTTGCCCCCCAAGGCAAGTGGAGGCGCCCCCTCCCCTAGGGTTCCCAACCCTAGGCGCAGAGGGGGGCCCAGGGGGGCACACCAGCCCACCAGGGGCTGGTTCCCCTCCCAGTTCAGCCCATGGGGCCCTCCGGGATGGGTGGCCCCACCCGGTGGACCCCCGGGACCCTTCCGGTGGTCCCGGTACAATACCGGTGAACCCCGAAACTTTCTCGATGACCGAAACTCGACTTCCCATATATAATTCTTTACCTCTGGACCATTCCGGAACTCCTCGTGACGTCTGGGATCTCATCCGGGACTCCGAACAACTTTCGGTTTGCTGCATACTAATATTTTTACAACCCTAGTGTCACCGAACCTTACGTGTGTAGACCCTACGGGTTCGGGAGACATGTAGACATGACCGAGACGGCTCTCCGGTCAATAACCAACAGCGAGATCTGGATACCCATGTTGGATCCCACATACTCCTCGATGATCTCATCGGATGAACCACGATGTCGAGGATTTAAGCAACCCCGTATACAATTCCCTTTGTCAATCGGTACGTTACTTGCCCGAGATTCGATCATCGGTATCCCAATACCTCGGTCAATCTCGTTACAGGAAAGTCACTTTACTCGTACCGTAATGCATGATCCCGTGACCATACACTTTGTCACTCTGAGTTCATTATGATGATGCATTACCAAGTGGGCCCAGAGATACCTCCCCGTCATACGGAGTGACAAATCCCAGTCTTGATCCGTGTCAACCCAACAGGCACTTTCGGAGATACCTGTAGTGCACCTTTATAGTCACCCAATTACGTTGTGACATTTGGTACACCCAAAGCACTCCAACGGTATCCGGGAGTTACACGATCTCATGGTCTAAGGAAAAGATACTTGACATTGGAAAAGCTCTAGCAAACGAACTACACGATCTTTGTGCTATGCTTAGGATTGGGTCTTGTCCATCACATCATTCTCCTAATGATGTGATCCCGTTATCAATGACATCCAATGTCCATAGTCAGGAAACCATGACTATCTGTTGATCAACGAGCTAGTCAACTAGAGGCTCACTAGGGACATATTGTGGTCTATGTATTCACACGTGTATTACGATTTCCGGATAATACAATTATAGCATGAATAAAAGACAATTATCATGAACAAGGAAATATAATAATAATCCTTTTATTATTGCCTCTAGGGCATATTTCCTACAGTCTCCCACTTGCACTAGAGTCAATAATCTAGTTACATTGTGATGAATCAAACACCCATAGAGTTCTGGTGTTGATCATGTTTTGCTCGCGAAAGAGGTTTAGTCAACGGATCTGCGACATTCAGATCCGTATGTACTTTGCAAATATCTATGTCTCCATCTTGAACATTTTCACGGGTGGAGTTGAAACGACGCTTTATGTGCCTGGTCTTCTTGTGAAACCTGGGTTCCTTGGCAAGGGCAATAGCTCCAGTGTTGTCACGGAAGAGAGTGATTGGCCCCGACGCATTGGGTATGACTCCTAGGTCGGTGATGAACTCCTTCATCCATGTTGCTTAATGCGCTGCCTCTGAGGCTGCCATGTACTCCGCTTCACATGTAGATCCCGCCACGATGCTCTGCTTGCAACTGCACCAGCTTACTGCTCCACAATTCAACATATACACGTATCCGGTTTGTGACTTAGAGTCATCCAGATCTATGTCGAAGCTAGCATCAACGTAACCCTTTATGACGAGCTCTTCGTCACCTCCATAAACGAGAAACATGTCCTTTGTCCTTTTCAGGTACTTCAGGATATTCTTGACCGCTGTCCAGTGTTCCTTGCCGGGATTACTTTGGTACCTTCCTACCAAACTTACGACAA
Source organism: Triticum aestivum (assembly GCF_018294505.1). Lineage (NCBI taxonomy): Eukaryota > Viridiplantae > Streptophyta > Magnoliopsida > Poales > Poaceae > Triticum > Triticum aestivum. The sequence continues at coordinate 607,076,856 of NC_057795.1, read as the reverse complement.
GGTTTACATCAGGTCTGTTACAAGCATGTCATACATAATAGATCCTATGGCTGAGGCATAGGGGATGACACTCATCTCTTCTTTATCTTCTGCCGTGGTCGGGCATTGAGCCGAGCTCAATCTCACACCTTGCAATACAGGCAAGAACCCTTTCTTGGACTGATCCATTTTGAACTTCTTCAATATCTTATCAAGGTATGTGCTTTGTGAAAGACCTATGAGGCGTCTCGATCTATCCCTATAGATCTTGATGCCTAATATGTAAGCAGCTTCTCCAAGGTCGTTCATTGAAAAACACTTATTCAAGTAGGCCTTAATGCTGTCCAAAAGTTCTATATCATTTCCCATCAAAAGTATGTCATCTACATATAATATGAGAAATGCTACAGAGCTCCCACTCACTTTCTTGTAAACGCAGGCTTCTCCATAAGTCTGCATAAACCCAAACGCTTTGATCATCTCATTAAAGCGAATGTTCCAACTCTGAGATGCTTGCACCAGCCCATAAATGGATCGCTGGAGCTTGCATACCTTGTTAGCATTCTTAGGATCGACAAAACCTTCTGGCTGCATCATATACAGTTCTTCCTTAAGATAGCCGTTAAGGAATGCCGTTTTGACGTCCATCTGCCATATCTCATAATCATAGTATGCAGCAATTGCTAACATGATTCGGACGGACTTCAGCTTCGCTACGGGAGAGAAAGTCTCATCGTAGTCAACCCCTTGAACTTGCGGATAACCCTTAGCGACAAGTCGAGCTTTATAGATGGTAATATTACCATCCGCGCCCGTATTCTTCTTAAAGATCCATTTGTTTTCTATCGCTCGCCGATCATCGGGCAAGTCTGTCAAAGTCCATACTTTGTTTTCATACATGGATTCTATCTCGGATTGCATGGCTTCAAGCCATTTTTTGGAATCTGGGCCCGCCATCGCTTCTTCATAGTTCGAAGGTTCACCGTTGTCTAACAACATGATTTCCAGGACAAGGTTGCCATACCACTCTGGTGTGGAATGTGTCCTTGTGGACCTACGAAGTTCAGTAGCAACTTGATTCGAAGTACCTTGATCATCATCATTAATTTCCTCTCCAGTCGGTGTAGGCACCACAGGAACATTTTCCTGAGCTGCACTACTTTCCGGTTCAAGAGGTAGTACTTCATCGAGTTCTACTTTCATCCCACTTACTCCTTTCGAGAGAAACTCTTTTTCCAGAAAGGATCCGTTCTTGGCAACAAAGATCTTGCCTTCGGATCTAAGGTAGAAGGTATACCCAATGGTTTCCTTAGGGTATCCTTTGAAGACGCATTTTTCCGACTTGGGTTCGAGCTTTTCAGGTTGTAGTTTCTTGACATAAGCATCGCATCCCCAAACTTTTAGAAACGACGGCTTAGGTTTCTTCCCAAACCATAATTCATACGGTATCGTCTCAACGGATTTAGACGGAGCCCTATTAAAGTGAATGTAGCTGTCTCTAGAGAGTATCCCCAAAAAGATAGCGGTAAATCGGTAAGAGACATCATAGATCGCACCATATCCAATAGAGTGCGATTACGACGTTCGGACACACCATTACGCTGAGGTGTTCCAGGTGGCGTGAGTTGTGAAACAATTCCACATTTCCTTAAGTGCGTACCAAATTCGTGACTTAAATATTCTCCTCCACGATCTGATCGTAAGAACTTTATTTTTCGGTCACATTGATTCTCTACTTCATTCTGAAATTCCTTGAACTTTTCAAAGGTCTCAGACTTGTGTTTCATCAAGTAGACATACCCATATCTACTTAAGTCATCAGTGAGAGTGAGAACATAACGATATCCTCTGCGAGCCTCAACGCTCATTGGACCACACACATCAGTATGTATGATTTCCAATAAGTTGGTTGCTCGCTCCATTGTTCCGGAGAATGGAGTCTTGGTTATTTTGCCCATGAGGCATGGTTCGCATGTGTCAAATGATTCATAATCGAGAGACTCTAAAAGTCCATCAGCATGGAGCTTCTTCATGCGCTTGACACCAATGTGACCAAGGCGGCAGTGCCACAAGTATGTGGGACTATCGTTATCAACTTTACATCTTTTGGTATTCACACTATGAATATGTGTAACATTACGTTCGAGATTCATTAAGAATAAACCATTGACCATCGGGGTATGACCATAAAACATATCTCTCAGATAAATAAAACAACCATTATTCTTGGATTTAAATGAGTAGCCATCTCGCATTAAACGAGATCCAGATACAATGTTCATGCTCAAACTTGGCACTAAATAACAATTATTGAGGTTTAAAACTAATCTCGTGGGTAAATGTAGGTAGCGTGCCGACGGCGATCACATCGACCTTGGAACCATTCCCGACGCGCATCGTCACCTCGTCCTTCGCCAGTCTCCGCTTATTCCGCAGCTCCTGCTGTGAGTTACAAATATGAGCAACGACACCGGTATCAAATACCCAGGAGTTACTATGAGTACTGGTAAGGTGCACATCAATTACATGTATATCAAATATACCTTTAGTGTTGCCGGCCTTCTTGTCCGCTAAGTATTTGGGGCAGTTCCGCTTCCAGTGACCCTTCCCTTTGCAATAAAAGCACTCAGTCTCAGGATTGGGTCCATTCTTTGACTTCTTCCCAGCAACTGGCTTACCGGGCGCGGCCACATCTTTGCCGTCCTTCTTGAAGTTTTTCTTACCCTTGCCCTTCTTGAACTTGGTGGTTTTATTGACCATCAACACTTGATGTTCTTTCTTGATTTCTACCTCTACCGACTTCAGCATTGAAAATACTTCAGGAATAGTTTTCACCATCCCCTGCATATTGTAGTTCATCACAAAGCTCTTGTAGCTCGGTGGGAGCAACTGAAGGATTCTGTCAATGACCGCCTCGTCCGGGAGGTTAATGTCCAGCTGGGACAGGCGGTTGTGCAACCCAGACATTTTGAGTATGTGCTCACTGACAGAACTATTTTCCTCCATCTTACAACTATAGAACTTGTTAGAGACTTCATATCTCTCGACCCGGGCATGAGCTTGGAAAACCATTTTTAGCTCCTCGAACATCTCATATGCTCTGTGTTGCTCAAAACGCTTTTGGAGCCCCGGTTCTAAGCTGTAAAGCATGCCACACTGAACGAGGGAGTAATTATCAGCACGTGACTGCCAAGCATTCATAACGTGTTGGTTCTCTGGGATGGGTGCTTCACCTAGCGGTCGTTCTAGGACATATGCTTTCTTGGCAGCTATGAGGATGATCCTCAGGTTCCGGACCCAGTCCGTATAGTTGCTGCCATCATCTTTCAGCTTGGTTTTCTCTAGGAACGCGTTGAAGTTCATGTTGACATGAGCGTTGGCCATTTGATCTACAAGACATATTTTGCAAAGATTTTAGACTAAGTTCATGATAATTAAGTTCATCTAATCAGATTATTTAAAGAACTCCCACTCAGATTTGACATCCCTCTAGTCATCTAAGTGTTACATGATCCGAGTCGACTAGGTCGTGTCCGATCATCACGTGAGACGGACTAGTCATCATCGGTGAACATCTCCATGTTGATCGCATCTTACATACGACTCATGTTCGACCTTTCGGTCTCTGTGTTCTGAGGCCATGTCTGTACATGCTAGGCTCGTCAAGTTAACCTAAGTGTTTTTGCATGTGTAAAACTGTCTTACACCCGTTATATGTGAACGTAGGAATCTATCATACCCGATCATCACGTGGTGCTTCAAAACGACGAACTTTAGCAACGGCGCACAGTTAGGGGGAACACTTTCTTGAAAATATTATAAGGGATCATCTTATTTACTACCGTCGTTCTAAGTAAACAAGATGCATAAACATAATAAACATCACATGCAATTATATAGTAGTGACATGATATGGCCAATATCATATAGCTCCTTTGATCTCCATCTTCGGGGCTCCATGATCATCTTCGTCACCGGCATGACACCATGATCTCCATCATCGTGTCTCCATGAAGTTGCTCGCCAACTATTACTTCTACTATTATGGCTAACGGTTTAGCAATATAGTAAAGTAATTACATGGCGTTAAATCATTGACACGCAGGTCATACAATAATTAAGACAACTCCTATGGCTCATGCCGGTTGTCATACTCATTGACATGCAAGTCGTGATTCCTATTACAAGAACATGATCTCATACATCACAATATATCATTCATCATTCATCACAACTTTTGGCCATATCACATCACAAAGCAATTGCTGCAAAAAAACAAGTTAGACGTCCTCTAATTGTTGTTGCATCTTTTACGTGGCTGCAATAGGGTTCTAGCAAGAACGTTTTCTTACCTACGAATAACCACAACGTGATTTGTCAACTTCTATTTACCCTTCATAAGGACCCTTTTCATCGAATCTGCTCCAACTAAAGTGGGAGAGATAGTCACCGCTAGCCACCTTATGCAACTAGTGCATGTCAGTCGGTGGAACCTGTCTCACGTAAGCGTATGTGTAAGGTCGGTCTGGGCCGCTTCATCCCACAATACCGCTGAAGCAAAATAAGACTAGTAGTGGCAAGAAATTGAAAACATCTACGCCCACAACAGATTTGTGTTCTACTCGTGCAATAGAGAACTACGCATAGACCTAGCTCATGATGCCACTGTTGGGGAACGTTGCATAAAATAAAAAAAATTCCTACGTTCACCAAGATCAATCTATGAGTTCATCTAGCAACGAGATAGAGGAGTGCATCTACATACCCTTGTAGATCGCGAGCGGAAGCATTCAAGAGAACGAGGTTGAGGGAGTCGTACTCGTCGTGATCCAAATCACCGGAGATCCTAGCGCCGAACGGACGGCACCTCCACGTTCAGCACACGTGCGGTCAGCGTGATGTCTCCTCCTTCTTGATCCAGCAAGGGGGAAGGAGAGGTTGATGAAGATCCAGCAGCACGACGGCGTGGTGGTGGATGCAGCAGGGTTCCGGCAGGGCTTCGCCAAGCGACTACGGGAGGAAGAGGGGTAGCAAGGGGGGAAGGGAGGCGCCAGGTGTTAGGGTGCGGATGCCCTCCCACCCCCCCTCTTTATATAGGGACCCCAGGGGGGAGCCGGCCCTAGGAGATGGGATCTCCTAGGGGGGAGGCGGCCAAGGGGGAGACTTGCCCCCCAAGGCAAGTGGAGGCGCCCCCTCCCCTAGGGTTCCCAACCCTAGGCGTAGAGGGGGCCCAGGGGGGCGCACCAGCCCACCAGGGGCTGGTTCCCCTCCCACTTCAGCCCATGGGGCCCTCCGGGATGGGTGGCCCCACCCGGTGGACCCCCGGGACCCTTCTGGTGGTCCCGGTACAATACCGGTGAACCCCGAAACTTTCCCGATGACCGAAACTTGACTTCCCATATATAATTCTTTACCTCTGGACCATTCCGGAACTCCTCGTGATGTCCGGGATCTCATCCGGGACTCCAAACAACTTTCGGTTTGCTGCATACTAATATCTTTACAACCCTAGCCTCACCGAACCTTAAGTGTGTAGACCCTACGGGTTCGGGAGACATGTAGACATGACCGAGACGGCTCTCCGGTCAATAACCAACAACGGGATCTGGATACCCATGTTGGCTCCCACATACTCCTCGATGATCTCATCGGATGAACCACGATGTCGAGGATTTAAGCAACCCCGTATACAATTCCCTTTGTCAATCGGTACGTTACTTGCCCGAGATTCGATCGTCGGTAACCCAATACCTCGTTCAATATCGTTACCGGCAAGTCACTTTACTCGTACCGTAATGCATGATCCCGTGACCATACACTTTGTCACTCTGAGCTCATTATGATGATGCATTACCGAGTGGGCCCAGAGATACCTCTCCGTCATACGGAGTGACAAATCCCAGTCTTGATCCGTGTCAACCCAACAGACACTTTCGGAGATACCTGTAGTGCACCTTTATAGTCACCCAGTTACGTTGTGACGTTTGGTACACCCAAAGCACTCCTACGGTATCCGGGAGTTACACGATCTCATGGTCTAAGGAAAAGATACTTGACATTGGAAAAGCTATAGCAAACGAACTACACGATCTTTGTGGTATGCTTAGGATTGGGTCTTGTCCATCACATCATTCTCCTAATGATGTGATCCCATTATCAATGACATCCAATGTCCATAGGAAACCATGACTATCTGTTGATCAACGAGCTAGTCAACTAGAGGCTCACTAGGGACATATTGTGGTCTATGTATTCACACGTGTATTACGATTTCCGGATAATACAAATATAGCATGAATAAAATATAATTATCATGAACAAGGAAATATAATAATAATCCTTTTATTATTGCCTCTAGGGAATATTTCCAACAAACCCTAGATGGGTTTGGGCGCCCCACCCCTAGGAAACTTGCCCCCCAAGCCGGGAGGGGCGGCTGCCCTAGGCGAGGCGCCCCCACCTCTCCTGGTTACGTGAGAGGGGTTGGGAGGGGCGCACATCCCCTTAGTGGGCTGGTGTGCCCCCTCCCCTTGGCCCATAAGGCCCCCCAACGCTTGCCGGGGCCTCCGAAACACCTTTCGGTCATGATGGTTGTCACCCGGTACTCCCAGAACAATTCCAGACTCCAATACCCTTCGTCCAATATATCTATCTTCACCTCCGGACCATTCCGGAGTTCCTCGTCACGTCCGGGATCTCATCCGGGACTCCGAACAACCTCCGGTAACCACATACTATTTCCCATAACAACTCTAGCGTCACCGAACCTTAAGTGTGTAGACCCTACGGGTTCGGGAACCATGCATACATGACCGAGATGTTCTCCGGCCAATAACCAACAGCGGGATCTGGATACCCATGCTGGCTCCCACATGTTCCACGATGATCTCATCAGATGAACCACGATGTCGGGGATTCAAGCAATCCCGCATACAATTCCCTTTGTCAATCGGTACGTTACTTTCCCGAGATTCGATCGTCGGTATCCCAATACCTCGTTCAATCTCGTTACCGGCAAGTCACTTTACTCATTCCGTAATGCATGATCCCGTGACTAACTACTTAGTCACATTGAGCTCATTATGATGATGCATTACCGAGTGGGCCCAGAGATACCTCTCTGTTACACAGAGTGATAAATCCCAGTCTTGATTTGTGCCAACCCAACAGACACTTTCGGAGATACCCGTAGTGCACCTTTATAGCCACCCAGTTATGTTGTGACGTTTGGCACACCCAAAGCATTCCTACGGTATCCGGTAGTTGCACAATCTCATGGTCTAAGGAAATGATACTTGATATTCAGAAAAGCTTTTAGCAAACGAACTACACAATCTTGTGCTATGCTTAGGATTGGGTCTTGTCCATCACATCATTCTCCCAATGATGTGATCCCATTATCAATCACATCCAATGTCCATGTCAGGAAACCATGACCATCTATTGATCAACGAGCTAGTCAACTAGAGGCTCACTAGGGACATGTTGTGGTCTATGTATTCATACATGTATTACGGCTTCTAGTTAATACAATTATAGCATGAACAATAGAGAATTATCATGAACAAGGAAATACAATAATAACCATTTTATTATTGCCTCTAGGGCATATTTCCAACAGCCATATCCTTCATGGGAAAGATATCTTCAAAGAAAGTCGCATCATTCAACTCCATGATCGTACCGACATGCATGTCAGGTACCTCAGATTTTACAACCAAGAATCTATAACCAATGCTATGAAAAGCATATCCCAGGAAAACGCAATCCACGGTCTTTGGTCCAAGCTTCCGCTCCTTTGGAATTGGAACATTGACTTTCGCCAAACAACCCCATGTTCGCAGATAAGAGAGTTTTAACTTTTTCTTCTCCCATTCCTCGAATGGAGTTATCTCTTTGTTCTTTGTGGGGACTCGATTTAGGACATGACATGCTGTCAATATCGCCTCCCCCCACCATGCCTTGGAGAGAGCCGATGTGTCTAACATGGCGTTAACCAAATCAGTTAGAGTATGGTTCTTTCTTTCGGCCACCCCATTTGACTGAGGTGAGTAGGGAGGCGTCCTCTCATGGATTATACCATGTTCCGCACAAAAATCATCAGATTCATTGGAAAAATACTCTCCACCACGATCGGACCTAAGCCTCTTGATTTTCCGATCAAGTTGGTTTTCCACTTCAGCTTTATAGATCTTGAAAAAGTTCAAAGCCTCATCCTTAGATTTCAGAAGATACACACGGCAGTATCTAGTGGAGTTGTCAATTAATGTCATGAAATATTTCTTTCCACCTTTTGTCAAAACACCATTCATTTCACATAGATCTGGATGTATAAGTTCTAGTGGTGCAAGATTTCTCTTCTCCGCAGTCACGTGAGACTTACGAGGTTGCTTAGCTTGCACACACACTTGACACTTAGATCCCTTAACAGTGATGAAACTAGGGATTAAGTTTAACTTCGCTAGTAGCGACATGCAACCAAAGTTAACATGACAGAGACGTGAATGCCACACATTTGATTCACTATTGTCGCAAATATGATTAACAACTTTATTTCAAACGTCTGATAAAGATAAACGAAACAGGCCTCCTGACTCATAGCCATTACCAACAAAGGTTCCATACTTGGATATTACAAATTTATTTGACTCAAAGACAAGCTTGTAGCCATCTCTACACAGAAGAGATCCGCTAACAAGATTTTTATTGATGGAGGGGACATAATGCACGTTCTTCAACCGCGCGATCTTCCCCGAAGTAAACTTCAGATTGACCGTGCCAACACCATGAACAGAAGCACTTGAACCGTTTCCCATTAGCACGGTTGAAGTCCCCGCGGTCTGATAAGACGAAAATATGGAAATATCACCGCATACATGCACATTAGCACCCGTGTCAATCAACCAATCAGGAGAATGACATACTGAAAGAATAGTGGGAAATACATACCCAACATCCTTCATGTCAATGTCTCCGATGACAACATTAGCCATCTTGCCGCCTTTCCCAGGATGACGCTTGTCATAGCGATTAGGACAACTAGGAGCCCAATGATTAGGATCTCCACACACATGACAAGCACCTTTCTTCTTGTCACTCTTCTTCTTGAAGTTCGTGTGTTGTATAGTCTTGTTCTTCCCATTAAACTTTGCTTTACCATCAAGCTTGCCCTTGTTCTTGAACTTGTGGGACTGGAAGTTTTTCTTCTGTACCAGATTGGCACTAGATCCTCCCTCAATACCTCGAGCACGTGTGTCCTTTGCTCTCGCCTTTTCTTCCACATCAAGAGTACCAATGAGATCCGGGACGGAAAACTCCTATCTCTTATGCTTCAGTAAGGTAGCAAAGTTCCTCGACGAAGGAGGAAGCTTAGTGATGATACCCCTGGCAACAAACTTGTCCGGTAGGATACAATTGAAGTGCTCAAGTTCTCTAGCAAATGACTGTATCTCATGAACCTGCTCAACCACGGAGCGCTCTTCAGTCATCCTGTAATCATAGAATTGCTCCATGATGTACAGTTCAGTGCCGGCATCCGAGACCCCAAACTTGGCCTCGAGTGCGTCCCACATATCTTTTCCATTGTCAATTGACACATAAGCATCAACTATGTTCTCACCAAGAACACTCAAGAGAGCAGCCTTGAACAAGGTATCCATTTTCTGAAAAGCTTGTGCATGTTGGGCATCTTGCTCTCCTTCAGGTTTGCCAAGAGTGGCGTCATAGCAACTCATGGTTTGAAACCATAAGACTGCTCTCACGCGCCACCTCTTATAGTGGATACCCTCAAACATAGGAGGTCTCATGGAAGCAGCAAAACCATTTGAGGTAAATTGCCTATAATAAGGTTTTTGGATTGTTGGAAATATGAGGAATTTACCGAATGATTTTATTAACAGAAATAGTAGATAAAACATGACTAGTATAGCAGCGATAAAACAAGTCATGCAATTTGACAAAGTGAAGGTAAATAACATCTGCATATATGAGCTAGAAAGGATCATCTCTCGAGCAGACAGTAGATCAAGATGCATATATGAGGTAGATCCTAACATGTGTAGGGTAAACACTAGAAGAAAGAACTGTGGCAGGACCTTTGACAGGAAAAACAAGAACACGTACTAGATAGCAGCCGGAGCAGAGGCACTGGACTTGGGGTCGGTGTCCTCCATGTCGTTAAGGAGGTTGTCGACGTCGGGGAAGTAGTCGTCAGAGTCCGGGGCGTCCGTGACAAAGAAGTCAGTAGTCGCGTAGAGTGCTCCCAAAAAACCTTATCACCCTTCTCCCGTACAGGACTCAAAAGGTGCGGTTTTGGAGGCCTACTGTCCTGACCTGCGGTGCACGCCGCAAGCCGGGATGGGGAAGAACGTAGCAGCAGCGCAGTGCTCAGGAACTTGTGGCGAGAGGAGGAAGAGATTCTGGTGCGTCTCTCTGAGAGGAGCGACCTCCCTTTTATAGGTGCAAGACAAGGAGGCGAGAGGCTGCGCCGGGAGATGAAGGGAACGCGGGAGATGAAACGAACAGGCAGACATCGGCTCGGCTCATTCCCGCAACCCGCGGCGCATCGTGACGAGGCGTGGCGTGGCGAGGCGAGCAGCGGAGGAGGAGCGCGCGTGGATGTCCCTCTTGTTCTCATGCTCATACAAGTGGGGAAAGAACCTCCCTTATAAGGAGGTCCAACTCCCACTCAACTAGCAATGTGGGACTAAACATTAGTAGTATCCCTTGCCTTGCACAAATGGGCTAAGTGGGCCTCTAGAATTTATTTAGGAATTTCTGAAATAATTATTGGGCTGTCCCAAAATAGACCAAATTCCAGCACCTGCCCCCAGCGAGATCCACGGGTCACAACACCATGCAGGTTGCATTGCAGCTCCATCGTCGCAGACCAGAGATGGCATCCTCCATCCAGCTAGATGGCACCTGCGTGATGGCTGTTCGGGCATTTGCAAACCTCCCCCATCTTTGATTCTGGTTTGCGAAAGTTCAAATGTGCGGACTGCGGGCGTTTGATGCACGTCGTTGGATGACAACAAGTGTCTGGTCCAAACGTTTTGATGCAGAGCGTTGGAGATGCCTTTTACACGGTGAGAATCTTACATGTTTCTTAGTGAGTTTTATAACGAAAAATGTCAAACGGAAACCAAGCTCCATGGAGGCCTTAATTTGGGAAGTTCAAATTCAAACATTTGAATTTCATTTTTTTTGAAAAAATACACATATACATAGCGACATAATGTACATGTGTGTGAATTTTTGGGTCAAATTATGTTAAAAATAAGAGCTACAAAAAAAAGAAATCTGGGCCTTTTTATCATATGTGTTGTTCATCCTTAAAGTCCATGATTTTTCTTGTGCAGCTCGCAATTCAAGGTATTTCATCCTGAAATTTTGCACACATGCACATTACATCCTCATATACATGTGTGTGTGTTTTTAGAATTTTTTGGAAGTGAAATATTTTATTTTTTTATTTTTTGAAATTAAAGTCTTCATGAAGCTTGGTCTTTAAAATACCCTACTTGTTTGTATGAATGTATTTCCACATGGATCCCTTGGTGCGTGTCAGACCCGCGGCAAGTGTTAGATGAGAAACAGTATGTTTGGCATTGTCGGAATCGCCCCAGCCGTCAATCGGCCATCCAACGGTCGCCAGGGGTACTTACCGCTTCGTGGGCTGCCGTTGTCTGTGAGCCGTCGATCTTCAGATGGACGCGCCGCGTGCGAGTGGTTGTTCAAAAGTTACTGTACCTTGCTGAATCTACCGTTTTCATGCTTTTGCACTTTCTGTAGCCTTCTTAAGCCGCTCCGCTTGTGGAGAGAGGCAGATTATTGTAATTCCGGGTTGTGCCCTTGGAGCCGCCGTGTTCTGGCTGGCTAACCCTAGCTGAAACTCCTCCAGATCTGGAATGAAAATCCTCCAACTTCCCATGCAAATCAGTGTTTTTCCTCTGTTTTTCTGAATTCTAGCGACAGTCCTTAGTTCGATCCTGTCAAGTGGTAATCAGAGCCAGGTTATTGCCCTCGGCGGTGGCAAATTGGGGCCAGATCCGATCTGGATGCGGTCTGAAGGCCGCGGTGAGCAGCAAGGAGGCGTACGGCGGCGGTAGATCGATCGATAGCAAGGAGGTTTGCGGCGGAGGTTCTGAATAACACCTCTTCAGAGTAAAATCCCACCCAACCCACCCTTCTAGTGCTACTCTCTCGGCAGCGTACAGGTAGCGACAGTGGGAGATCTGGTCGGTGAGGTCTGGTTAATGGGACACCGGACGTAAAATCCCTCCTCTCCCACCTAGAAGCTGACGACGAGTGTTCTTGCAGGCTGATCATTTCTGTTAGTCAACATGTCAAAACCTGAAGACACTATCGATACTGGCGCTCTGGAATTGGAATCCTTGTAATTGGACATCAAGACGTTGCGTCAAGACAGGGAAGAGGATAAGAAAGAATTCTATGAATTCACGGCGTCAGTCAACAAGAATTTTGCCAGCATCCAGCGCAATTTTCACAAGATTCAAGCCAGTCTACGAAAGCTTACTGACAGCACTTGCAGCGATGAGGATGAGGAACAGGAAGAACCTCCATCTGCACAAGCGAGTAACCATGCTACTCCCCAGACTGTGCCTCCAGGAAGACCCAAGCAACTGCCAAGCAACCATCTTGCAGCATACAAAGTAGCTGGATCGGCTGTGCTAGTGGATAAGGTGACTGGCAAAGAACTGAACTTGGATGGGACGCCAAAAGGGCCCTACAAGCACCCCAACCATGTTACCAACAAACAGGAAGTGCTCACACCACAAAACCAGCAGGACAATGTTGCCAGACAAATACTAACTGTGGAAGAAATACCTGAAGAAGCAGTTTTCAGAAGAGAAAATATTAGAAACAGATCTCACACACCTGATGTCAGAAGAAACATTCTCTCTGTAAAACCTGCAAAACTGAACATTGCTGAATTTGAGGGTAGTGATGCTGATTCTTGGATCCAAAATGTGGAACAGTACTTCTCCTCTGCTAGAACTCCTATTGAGCAAAGGACAGAAATTGTTGTTTCCTACCTGAAAGGAGAAGCCATGCAGTGGTGGAGAGGGACTGGCTTTCTGGTACATAATATGCCTTGGCATAGATTCTGCAAACACCTAACTAAACGATTTGCTACCACTTCAGTCTGTGAGAATGTGAAAGCTTTTCATCAACTGTCACAAACTGGGACTGTAACACAGTACATCACCTCCTTTGAGCAGCAAATGAACTTAATGAGAAGGGATAATCCTCCACTTCCATATGATTACTACATGCATAGTTTCATTTTTGGGTTACACCCCTACATTCAAAGCCATCTTGAGTGTTTGGAACCAACAACTCTACAGAAAGCAATGTGGTTTGCTAGAAGAATGGAAAAATTTGCTCCTCCTCCTCCCCCTTCCAGAGTTGTTACTCCCTTCTACAAGAAACAAACAGTGGTGGAGTCTGCAAAACCACACACTCGCAGCAACAATACTCCTACCACTGTAATCCAACAAGAAAGAGAGAAAGGAATTTGCTACAAGTGCAGGGAACCTTGGTTTCCAGGACATAAACAGGTTTGCAAGATGTCATAGAAAGCCCAGATCCAAGCCTTGCAACAACAAACTGAAGGAAATCCTGAAGTGATTTATATTGTGGATGCTGAGGAAGAACATTCAGAAAATGAAGAGGAAGAGTCTGACAATGCTCAGTTGAAAATCTCCATGCATGCTGCTCATGGACAACCTGAGGATAAACCTACACACACTTTCTCTTTACTGGTCCAAATTGGCAGTACTACTGCTCTGGCACTAGTTGATAGTGGGAGCACTACCACTTTCTTGTCCCCAGAAATAGCTCTAAAAGTTGGTTGTGTGATCTCACCAGTAAAGAAGGTGAATGTCACTGTTGCAAATGGGGGGCAAACTTGCCAGTGATTTTGCATGTTTCAAAACAGAATAGTCCATCCAAGGACACAACTTTTCTTCAGATTTCAGAGTTCTTAAGCTGTGTGGTTATGATATGATCTTAGGGGCTGTTTGGATGTATACACACAGTCCAGTCACCTTTGATCTACCTGAAAGGGAACTCATAATTAAGTTGATCTCTGGAGAAAGGATCACTTTCCATGATGAAACATTGCCCAACAGTCCTTGCACTCCCATACTTCAGGATATGGAACATATCCTTGAAGATATGTTGTCTGGAGCATTAATGTGGATGCAACCAGTACAACTGTTTGAAAACAAAGAGCAAGTGCATAAACCAGAGGTGGACAAACTGTTGGAAGTATTCCAAGACATTTTCCAAGAACCCACAACACTGCCCCCCAAGAGGGACTGTGACCATGCAATTAACTTGGAACCTGGAGCCCCTGTAGTAAATCAGAGGAATTACAGAATGACATACAATCAGAAAAATGCCTTGGAGAACATAATAAAAGAACTGATTGCAAAAGGAATAATAAGACTGAGCAACAGTCCATACTCTTCACCTGCTATTTTAGTAAGGAAAAGAGATATGACTTGGAGACTGTGCATAGATTACAGAAAACTCAACCTGCACACTATCAAAAACAAATACCCAATTCCTATGATTGAGGATTTGCTTGATGAACTCCATGGAGCATGTATCTTCACAAAAATTGATTTGAGAAGTGGATATCATCAAATAAGAATGAAAGAGGAAGATATTGAGAAAACTGCTTTCAGCACTCATATAGGACTGTTTGAATTCCTTGTTATGCCTTTTGGAGTGACAAATGGACCTCCATCCTTCCACCAGTTAATGCATTCTGTTCTTGGGCACTTACTAAGAAAATGTGTCTTATTTTTCTTTGATGACATCCTCATTTTCAGCAAGTCATACAAGGAACACTTGGAACATTTGTAGCTAGTATTTGAAGCTTTGAGGAAGCACCAACTTTATGCAAAAATTTCTAAGTGCACCTTTGCTCAAGATAGAGTGGAATATTTGGGCTATGTTTTTACTGCTGCAGGAGTTTCTACTGACCCAGCAAAGGTAGAAGCAATAGTTCAATGTCCCACTCCTGAAAATGTCACACATTTAAGGAGTTTTCTGGGACTGGCAGATTACTACAGAAGATTTATCAAAAATTATGGTATAACTTGCAAACCACTTTTTGAAGCATTAAAGAAGGATGGGTTTAAATGGGAGGAAGCTCAAGAAAATGCTTTCAGAAAACTGAAACAACACATGACCTCTGCTCCTGTCTTAGCAATGCCTGATTTCTCAATTCCTTTTGTCCTGGAAGCTGATGCTTCAGGTTATGGCATTGGAGCTGTGTTGATGCAAAGGGGACAGCCCATTGCTTTCCTAAGCAAAGCTATTGGACCAAAAGCTGCAGGATGGTCAACTTATGACAAGGAAGCACTGGCAATCATTGAAGCAATCAAACAGTGGAAGCACTATTTTGCTGCATCTTCCATCATCATTAGAACTGATCAACAAAGTCTAAAACATATTCAAGAACAAAAGCTCACAGAAGGAATACAACACAAATTGCTCATCAAACTTCTGGGATATAAATTCAGAGTGGAGTACAAAAAAGGAAAAGAAAATAAAGTTGTTGATGCTCTTTCTAGAGTTAAATATGCTATATCTGCCCTACTGTCCAGTGCAGCCATTCCTGCTTGGATAACTGAGGTGGTAAAAAGCTATGAAGAAGATCCAAAATGCTCTGAATTAACTGCCCAACTGGCCATTGCCCCAACAGGACACCCACCTTATACACTTACAAGTGGAGTTCTCAGGTACAAAGGAAAAATCCTTGTTGGCACTCACACTGACCTCAGGAAATCTCTCCTCACTTCTTTCCATGCTTCTGAACTGGGAGGGCACTCAGGAGAAAGAGCTACTTATCACAGGCTCAAAATTTTATTCACCTGGCCAGGAATGAGACAAGATGTGAAATCTTTTGTTCAGCAATGCCCTGTCTGCCAACTCAACAAAGCTCATCACAATCCATACCCAGGGTTGCTACAACCTTTGCCAGTGCCAGATTTTGCTTGGACACATATCAGCATGGATTTTGTGGAAGGGCTCCCTCTTTCTCACCACAAAAACCTCATCCTTGTAGTGGTGGACAGGTTTACCAAATATGCCCATTTCATAGCTATGAAACACCCCATCTCTGTCCAGACAGTAGCTCAAGCTTTCACTGATCATGTTTTCAAGTTGCATGGACTGCCAACAGTGACTGTAACTGACAGAGATAAAATCTTCACAAGTAACTTGTGGCAAAGGTTATTCACTACAATGGGAGTAAAATTGCACCTCAGCACCTCCTACCACCCTCAAACTGATGGGCAAACTGAAAGAGTAAACCAATGCTTGGATAACTACTTGAGGTGCATGGCTTTCTCTCAACCAACTAAGTGGTACAAGTGGCTATCCATGGCTGAGTGGTGGTATAACACCAGTTTCCACACCTCTCTGAAGATGACACCATTTCAAGCTCTTTATGCAAAACCTCCCCCACAAATAGCAGAACTTATGCTTCCTCCAGCAGAAGGTGAAGATCAACAAGCAGAAACGGACAGAGATTCCATTGCTGCTCAAATCAAGGACAATCTCCTCAGAGCTCAGGAAAGAATGAAGTTCTATGCTGATAAAAAGAGGTTTGATCGACAGCTTGAAGTGGGTGATATGGTATATGTGAAGCTGCAACCATATCGACATACCAGCCTGAGCATCCATAGGTTTCTCAAGCTACACTCCAAATACTACGGGCCCTTCAAAGTTCTGCAGAAAATTGGCCAAGTTGCTTATAGACTCCTGCTGCCAGACGATTGCCAACTACACCCCACCTTTCACATCAGTCAGTTGAAGAAGCATATAGGACCTGATGCAGTCCCAAACCCCAAGCTTCCACTATTAGATGATTAGGGCCATATATTGATCAAACCTGAAACCCTGCTGGAAAGGAAACTGATTCCACGAGTCCAAGGTGATATCAGCATACCGGTGGTACAATGGTGGATCAAATGGGTCAACTTGCCGGTGGAGAACGCTACTTGGGAAGACGCAGCTTTCATTCAAAAGGTTTTTCCCGATTTTCAGCCTTGAGGGCAAGTCTGATCTCGTCAGGGGGGAATTGTCAGACCCGCGGCAAGTGTTAGATGAGAAACAGTACATTTGGCATTGTCGGAATCGCCCCAGCCGTCGATCGGCCGTCCAACGGTCGCCAGGGGTACTTACCGCTTCGCGGGCTGCCGTTGTCTGTGAGCCGTCGATCTTCAGATGGACGCGCCGCGTGCGAGTGGTTGTTCAAAAGTTACTGTACCTTGTTGAACCTGTCGTTTTCGTGCTTTTGCACTTTCTGTAGCCTTCTTAAGCCGCTCCGCTTGTGGAGAGAGGCAGATTATTGTAATTCCGGGCTGTGCCCTTGGAGCCGCCATGTTCCGGCTGGCTAACCCTAGCTGAAACTCCTCCAGATCTGGAATGAAAATCCTCCAACTTCCCGTGCAAATTAGTGTATTTCCTCTGTTTTTCTGAATTCTAGCGATAGTCCTTAGTTCGATCCTGTCAGTGCGTTTGGCCTGAATATGTGTCGCCCATCTCCAGTCTAATAGGAGTAGATTTTATTTTTCCTTTTCACCGTATGGGTTGTTTCTGTTGTGGTACAGTGGTCTCGGTTTTGACGGCAGGTCCGCAGCGCATGAAGTCAAACGTCTCACAGTGCTGTGGCTTGTGACGTTTTTGCGCTTGGCGAATGGCGGACAGAGCGGACTGCGGCCTCCGGAGTCCGGAGAGGGAGACGTACAGGTGCGCCGCATCCATACATATCGTGGCTCTGTTCTGTTGAGCAGTTGAGCAAAAGCCTCGACTGGTCCGTGCGTCCACGCCACAAACCGGAGGGTACGTGCTCCTGCCACCTAGGAGGCGTCCTGCCTGTACTTTTGTAGCCAAAAGGAGAGAAAAACGAGACGATCTTTTGGTTGGTAGCCACGACGCGGACGGCGAGCTCAACTGAAAGAAAGAGCAACGGCACGGGGCCGTGGCGGGTGCTCGCTGAGTCCCTGTCACGGAAGGGTTTTTTTTTGTGGAAACTGTCACGAGAGATTTCGACGTTTCTTCTACCTCCTTTTTATGTGCCCACATGACGAGATATTGCTTAGCAAGCTGCTACAGTTAATGAGTATTGTATGTTATCCTACTGCGATTCGATTAATCAGTATTTTCTTTATGTAATTATGTTGTCCTGCTTACGCTAATCAAGTGGCCCGGAGGGCGAGACCATGGCACACCGGCGTTTGTCAGCCGGTCCAAAGCGTACACACTCCGTTGAGCACAGAAAGACCGAGTCACCGGTGCCAACCCTGAACCCAGAACCCTAACCCCTAACCCTTTTTAAGGTCCCCATCGATAAAGGTGACAAGATGTCCTACGTGACAGCCCGCGTGTGGCAAACGGGAGCTGCTGTCGCAAATTCAAGAAAATTCATGAAATAAAAAAAAGAATTGAAAAAAATATTTTTTAATTCAGAAAATCTCAAACAATGTTCGCGAATTTTTTTTTTTACAAAATCAATAAATATTCATGAATTTCAAAAAGGTTTGTGAAATTTTAAAAGTGCGTGTAAATTTTAAAATTTTCCATAAATTTACAAAAATATTGATGAATTTAAAAAATAAGAAAGCAAAATGAAAAGAAAAAAGAAGAAAGCACCCGCCATGCCCAGTTTGTTGTTGTTTTCTCCTACCGTGGCTACCTAGTTTGTTATTTTTTTTGCTTGCTCCCTCAGTGTAAGTTTCGATAGCTGTATTTTTCTTATGTTTGTTTATTGGTTGGACCAGTCCCGTTTTATTGGTATTTTTTCTCCCTTTTGTTTTGTTTTCTTCACCATTTTTTTCTTTCTTTCTAACTTCATTTTTCTTTGTTTCCTTATTGGATTTCTTCGTTTCTTTCTTGGTTTTCACTGTTTATATTTTTTGCAACAGGTTTTCTTTGTTTTTCTTCCTGTTTTCGTTGGTTTCTTTGTTTTTCTTTCTTTCTCTGCTGGTTTCCACTCAAGTGCATTGCTTTTTTTGGTTTTATATATTTCTTCGGTTCTCCTTGTTTCTTTCTCGGTTTTCTTTCTTTCTTTTACTTTGTTTATTTATAAATTTTCAGTGACTTTCTCTTTCTCTTGTTGACTAGAGCTGGATTTTTTTTAACACATCTCTACTTACTTCAGCACACAATATACATTCCTGGTATAAACATAATTTATTATTTAATACATGTTGAACATTTTTTAATACACAATGTACATTTTTCTTTACATATATGATTTTATGACTTTTTTTATACATGGTCAAATTTTTGAAAATACACATTGAACATTTGATGACACAAATATTTTTTCACTTTGCATAATTATTTTTAAAATTTCACAGACATTTTTTGTAAACACTTGAACATTTATTTAAAATTCACATACAGTTTTTAATGTCAATAAACATGTTTTTACCTATGCAGTCCTTTCTTTACATTGTATAAACATTTTCTGTGTCGATGTCGAACATTTTTCCAATACATGATTAACATTTTATCTAGATATATATTTTGATGTCAACTTCTTTTCATACACATTCCACGTTTCACGTATACACCTGGAATTTTTTATATACATGTTTAACATTATTTTTAAACTAATATTTGTTTATGTCTGCCATTTCCCATACATATTGTAAGTTTTTTTGTATACATCAGGAATATTTTTTATATACATTTTTAACATTTTTCATTTAAATGATAACATTCTTTCAAACATATTTTTTGACGTCTACTTTTATAAACATTGCATATTTTTTGTATACGTCATGAACATTTTTCTATAAAGATTACTAAGGTTGTTGACATATGTGATTTATATTTTTTAAACTTAAATTTAAAATGATTTTTATAATAGATGTAATTAGAATATTTCAAAATATAAGAAAAATAAAGCAAAAAATGAAACTTAAAATGTAAACAAATGGATAAAAAAGGAGCACTAAAGGCCTATGATCCATGATGGACCGGCCCTTTTTGCGGCTGCTTGAAATGAGACGTACCTATTGTGTCGCGCTCTCTCCTCTAATCCCAACTCGACACGGCTGGACGGGTTAGTGTTCTTCTGATGCTGCAAATTGAATGCAGATTTGCAATGGCTAAAGAAAGGACGGAAGATATGTGAGGCTTACCAGCTCGGGGGCGTTCTTGAGGAGCTCAAGTGTGGCACACACGGTGATGGGAACCCTGACGGCCACCATCTTGATCCTCCAATAATCTAGAGAATAGGTAGCCAAGAGTTCATAACTCTGTCCAAACTTCAAAAAACATGAAGGGTTGCGCTTATTCGCTGCTCATACAAAAATACATGTAAGTCTCTATCCGTTGCCAAGTCTAATTACAATAAGGGAGGCATAATCGCACCCGTGATACTTATCGCAGCAGGCGATGCATA
This sequence comes from Triticum aestivum, assembly GCF_018294505.1. Classification (NCBI taxonomy): domain Eukaryota; kingdom Viridiplantae; phylum Streptophyta; class Magnoliopsida; order Poales; family Poaceae; genus Triticum; species Triticum aestivum. The sequence goes on along the minus strand of NC_057795.1, from coordinate 607,056,419 downwards.
TCAGTGGCGGGCGGCGAATAAGGGTGGCGACCCTTGAACCGAGCCGCTAATGGCCCAGCTCACTCTGGCGCTCGGTTACACAGGTTTGCGTTGCATTTTTTTCTCTTCGGTTTCCAGTTTATTTTTTCTAAAATAATCAACTGTTGGACCTTTTAAACTGATCTAAATAAAAATCATTTTTGAGAATACATATAAATGAATAAATAAAGTGTGTATTAGAAACAGATCGCTGAATATAAAATTATGTCATCATATACGAACAAATGTTACTTATGTATTTGAAAAATATTCATCGTATATTAGAAAATATGTTCATCATATATTAGAAAAAATACAAAAGGGTGAAAAAATTAAAAAAATGTAAAGGAGAACTGCACAGAAAAAGCACACGCGTTTTCTTCACTGAAAAAACCCAACATCCACTGTACGAACGAAAAAAAAATATGCCAGGGAAGAAACGACACCGAGTGTCTCCGTGACCGATCCACGCCAGTCGTCCACACCCCTCCGCGAACTAACGCTGCCAAGCCATGCACGAGGTCAGCGCCGCCGCCCATCCAAGTCGTCCCGCGCCGGATAGCCAAGAGCGAAGGAGAGGGACACTAGTTGCCGACCACCACAAGGGGCTTTGCCTTGGCGGTGGAGGAGAGAGGGGGCGTAGGTGAGGGAGGGGGCGGCGGCGCCATATGTCGTCCACGGGGGACGACATAGGGGGCAGCTTTTCTACGGGTCAGGTTATGGCACAAAGGAAACTACTTCACGGCCGACCCTCCAGGTCGCCATAAAAGAAACAAGGGTCTGTCTAGCACATCAAAGTGACTCAATCGAACTAGAAAAAAAATACTTACACGAACTTAGCGCAAAATGAAGATAGGAACCATAATAATAACCGGGCGAATAAGGTTTGAAGTACATTATGTAAGCCGCTCAACAAATCAGAAATTTTCCTCCTAAGAAGATCTAGAAATTTTCCTCTTATCAATTCTGCCTAGTGCGCGGACATCGGTCCAGCAACGAACTGCCGGCCGCCGTCCATGTGTTCGAAGAAATCGATCATGTCCCCGTCCTCCATCTCGAGGTCCGCCGGGGTCTTGTTGCCGCGCAACCGTACGCCCTCGAACAGGAAGACGCCGGTGCCGTACGTCACGTCGGGCACCTTGTGGTACCACGCGTCCAGGAGGACCTGGAGCTTGTCCGTCCTGCTCATGGTGTGCCGGAGCACCTTCTCCTGGCTCACCACCTTGATCGTCACCAGCAGGGGCTTCACCGCCGCCTTGGAGTCTCTCCCGCTTGGCGGCGACATGGCTTGGAGTTCTGTTGCGTGGAACGGATGCCACGAGGTAGCCTGGATTTATAAAAGTTAGCTTTGATTTGCTTCCTAACAACCGTTTCCAAATCTCAACTCCGATCAATGCGCCCAAGGGAAATCCCTTATTTCTGGGAAATAATCTGGTCTGTATCCAACAAATAAATGTATAGTAGCAAACCCATGAATTTCCCTGGCCAGCAGGGGCCTGCATGCAGCGATCCACTAGGCAAAGTGCATCTAGAGGCCCGGCAAATCTCAAATCAGACCCAAGTCCCAACTATGAACTGAGAAGAAAAGGTAAGAGGATCCATGTTAAAACTCCTCCATTTATAATCAGATAGCGTACATGGATTTTGACAGAGATTTACACGGAATTTAGATGCTAACTTATCTGTTCCGATCCTTATTAGATTTGCTAGTAAAGGTCGGCCGGGCTATAGTAGACATCAGACAAGCTTAACCGGGAATGCTAGGATGGCTGACCCAAGAAATTTGCACCGAAGATTGTTTGATTGCACCATAGGTAAAACGACTGATCTCCCTCCCCCCC
>NC_057795.1:607038925-607054257 GCF_018294505.1 Triticum aestivum | reverse complement strand
TATGAGATATCTATGTCTTTATATTATTTATACCTCTATAAATATAAAAGACCAAAGCTGAAGATCTAAATAATCTTGGTCATCTAACCATGTTAATCAAACGATCTAGATTGCTCCAATGGTGAGTGCTCGAAATCTTTAGCGTGCAATTAATAGCATACGGAATATCAATATTTTCTGCTACTCACATAATTAACATGCAATTAATATTCTACCAAATATAAACTTGTAATTAATATTCTATCAAAAAATATCAACATGCAATTAATATTCTATCAAATGTCAAAATATCAACGTGCATTGCACGTACTCATTTACTAGTTATACAAAAGGAGCAAATCCTACGATCAAAATAGCTCACATAGAAATATCTTTGCACGATTAAATCGTGCAAAACATGTATAAAAATAATTTGAATCCAAGAGCCCCTTCTTAGTTGAATAAAACAGTCGTAGAACGAATAAAAAGGTGCAGGTGGAACAAATACAAAAGCTGTTTGGTAAACACTGAAAATCTTAGAAAAACATCAATATAGTACTTCTCTACGCATATACAATATGAATAAAAAAAATTAGTTGATACTACTTTTGTAAGTAAACGTATAAAACACTAGCGGAACAAGAACGAAAGGCAAACAACATAGCACTAAGAATAAAACAAAATAAATGAAAGCAAAATTACACACAACATTTGTTTTAATTCAAATAACTCACCATAAAATAAACCACTGTTCAAACATATGACAAAATAGATACTAATGAGCACTCCCAAAAAACCAGATAATAATGATAATACATGAGCGAAACTAGTTCAAAAAATCTATTATTTTGGGCCGCTCACGTCAGAAATTTCCTTGAAATAAGATCTAGCAATACAAATTCTGCAAGAGACATATGCTTCAAGTTACAACAACTCCGCCTAGTGCGCAAACATCGATCGACATACTACATAGATCCAACAATGAATGGTCCAGCTCCACCATCCATATGTTCAAAGAAATCAAGCATGTCCCCGTCCTCCATCTCAAGGCCCACCGGGGTCATATTTCTGCGCACCCGCAAGCCGTCGTAGAGGAAGACGCCGGTGCCATATGTCACGTTGGGCACCTTGTGGTACCACACGTCCATGAGGACCTTGAGCTTGTCGGTCATCCTCATGGTGTGGTGGACCACCTTCTCCTGGCCCACCACCTTGATTGTCAACATTTGGGGCTTCACCGCCGCCTTCGAGTCCACCTTCTCACGGCCGCTACCGGGCGGCGACATGGCTTCCATTGTGTACCTGCCTCACTGTATGTGTGCACTTTTGCGTGGTGTCTGTGTAGTTACGTTCCGATGCGTGGAAATCGACGGGGTGAGGTGCTTATAAAGGGTATGTACATCTTGAGTCTTAGGTGGTTTGGTCCCCCTTTGATTTCTTCAATCCGATTCGAATCAACTCATATCTGGCGATACGATACAAACAAACAACCCTGTGTGACGGCACGTGGGTGTGGAGGATCATGACATTAATCATGCACCGCTGGCGCATCAACTGAGATTATACGGAGGATTTTATGATCAATGACGGGAGAAACACGTGCGGTGGTTAGCTAAATTTTTGGTTCGGATTTTGTACACCCCCTCCCCTTTGATTGGTCTCACACCCTTGGTACTCACACACAAGGCATATGGAGTGGACATGGATTGCCTACGTCTAGGCTTGCGATCATTGGTGCCACCAGTGCACGTGGCATCCATCGCATGGTGGTGCCCCTGCACCCCTCTCGTGCTTTTGTGTAAAATAAGAATATAGGTGTATGTCGATTCCCTTCCATAAATTCTAAAAACACTAAAGCAAAAAATCAAAAATGGAGGAAATATTTCATCATATCAAAAAATGCACAACATGTGCCAAAATCTAGACCCACCACTAATGCAAAAGTATATGGGAGATAGGGCAATCAATAGTGGCTTAACCAAAGCAGAGCATAGACAAATCTCTCCAATTCATCAGTGAAGGAATCTCCCATGCCTCGGTGGCTTCTTTCAGGATTGATCTGGGGAACCAAGCTGCTGATGATGAATCTCATGCACAAAAACTAGGAAATCAGTTCCATCATTCACAATGAATTACATCCAAATTCTTAATTCTTCATGTTGAACCAATTGTGGAAGACTTCACATCCTGCAATGCGAAACAAATATGACTGCAGGACACACTTATGATTTATGGAATTTGGTTGACAAACTATACCAAACAAATGTGGGGAGTGTGGACAAACCCATACCTCATTTCCCCTCTTGAGTTCATAGACTAATGGGCAATATGATTAGCAACAACATATGTGAAATTCTAAACTCATAAAATGCATATAACGGACAAGAAAACAAGATTAAAAGGAAAACCTCATACTGTGCAGCTGCTACCAAGTCAAAAGCCACATTTGAGAAAAATCTTAATCATTGTTGCATTTAAGAACTCTTTCGATGGTTACCTTTTAAGATAGAGTGTTTGCAACATTGTTTGGAAGAATCGTACACAACAAAAACCAGCATCAATTTAACATATATAGGTCATCCTATCACTAAAGTTAATCATAACTTAAAGTAAATCGCACAAGATATAATTATCATGTGCACTTCATTAAATGAATATTGGCAAAAGTAATTTTGCCATTGGCTGATTTTTCTGCCTCATTCCCTCCACAGCCATAGAAAAATGCCAAGCAGCCAAAACTGTATAAACATTCAAAGTCAAAATGATTGCAATTCCTCTGAAAACTTGTGACATACTAATTCTTCTATTTCATTTTTTTGAACCGGCCTTGCGAAAAACTTCCCAACCCGCAATGCAGATGTGATAGACACATCTATGTATTAACTAGATTGAATCCTATTTGATATATGATGTGCAAGAAATTGAATCAAATGGCATCGATGAAAGGATAACAAATTTTGGCATGAAACTTTTATCAAAAGAGGAAGCTTATTTATTTTATAACATATCAAAAGAAGTAATGACCATAAAGTGAAGAACTCTTTGACAATGCAACAGCGAACAATAACATCTTCTCGTTAACGGAGGTTACTTGTAGTTTGATTTCATTCTAATCGCTTCCTTATGATCTAAGACAATCATTACAACTTATACACTATCATCGAAAGATGAAAGAGAGGAGATATTGAATTACAATAGTCCTAAAACACGATGTTGATGTGATTTTCATATGAAGATCAGCCTTAGAAACAAATTTAATGTTGTTTATGAATTTTAGGTGTCATGTAACCAAATTCTTTCCATAGAACCATGGTCCAACACTCGAGATCCCAAATAAAAACAATATAAACATAAATAGAAAACACAGAGGTCGCAAATCTGTAGGCATTTCAAATAAAACAATAATCAATTAGGAGGCCAAAAGAAGCCTGTAGAATTGAAAACAATGGATTTAGACGTGAACATATGAAAGACATATGTACTAAAATAGAAAAATAAATGCGATGGAAGGTGTCACAGGGATAGTATTGGAATAGATGAAAAAAATACCAAAAGATGTCAATTTTTCTATTCAATTCAGGTAGATGAGAATGACTTGGTAACTAAGATTTTTTGGCTGTCTCCAGAAATGTGTTGGACTATGCAATATTTAGTGATGTTATATGATTTTTTAGCAGTGTGATGTTATATGATTTGACACCACATACATACAAATAGATGATGGGCGTCCGTTTGGTTCGATTGTTGGGGTTAATACTCACAACAAAACTATTCTGTTTGGTGCCACACTTGTTGTGATAGAATTGTTGACACTTTTGGTGCATTTTTGGAACTTTCTAAAAGTAACATTGATATTTGTGACATAACGAATTTATAAGTGCGCCGAACAAACTGTTTGGCAGGTGTGGACTATGTGAAAATGCATGTCTACAAAGGGTGTTTTTAAAAAGGAAGGGGGCACTAGTGTATAGTGTAGAGACGCGACTGTTATGATCCCGAGCTCATGTGTGCTCGGGTGAACAGTAAAATAAAAATTTAAAATAAATTCAAAAATTGTTATTTTTTGTGTGAAACTTTGATAAATGTTCTGACAGCTTGCAAAATTTTATCACCAGATCACATTCGTGTAAAATGTGGCAAAAACAATTTGATGCTCCAAAATTTTATTTTCAAACGCATTTTGGAGCACTGATTTTGTTTCCTTTTAACTTTTAACACGAATATGATCTGGTGATGAAATTTTACAAGCTATGAAAACATTTGTCAAAGTTTCACACACACACACAATCGGTTGTTTTAAAAAAAATTGATTTTATTGTTCACCCGAGCTCACATGAGCTCGGTATCATAGCAATACATTCGATGAATACACTCCCTACTCAAATGAGCACCACTGAAAGAAGTGAAAATATGAACAATGAATTGAAGAAATACAATAATATAAAATAGGTACAATTACATTTTAGCCCTTAACTTGAACCTACAACTCGGATTTACCCAAATTCCCAAGCCTGCTCAAATTTGCCCATGTGACATTAGAAATGTCCTTCCATGCCGTTGTCATGCAATCAAAGGGCTTTGAAGTACGAAATGGTTTCACTTTCTTGGGTAAAAACACTGTTTGCCGTATTCAACAAGTGTGAGGGATTCCCCTTGGGTTATGCCACTGAATCTTCGCTGTGAACGGCTCATCTTTGATTAAATCCTGTCAATGTTTATAGAAGCACCAACGAAACCATTTGTTTTTCTTTCTCAACGTGCAGTTCAGAAACTGCAAATTTCTACTCATCCAACATGAAAGGCTCGTCCAGGTGCATGTGCATGAGATTAGCTCGCGACAGCTGCACGAAGTCCCATTTAAAACCAAGGTTCTAGCTAGTTGCACCATTGCCCATCAAACTTATGAAATGCTGCCACATAATTTTGGCCTTTTTTTGGTGCGATGCACAACATCACTGAAGAATTTCGACGACAAACCACAAGAACGTCAACCCCGAGAGGCTTTGGGTGGTTGAGTCTCCTCTGCCTCTTTAAGTTCCCAGGCTAGCAGTGGCCAGCATGCAACGATCGGCTAGGAAAAGTGCCTATATGCAGTAGTAAGTTAACAAAACGGGATCCAAGTAGAAAGCATTTCTGATACAAAAGGCAAAGGTCAGATCGGAGGTTCGATGTGGCAAATATCCCCATTTTCCGGGGGAAAACGCCTCAAAAGGATGGTGTACGAGCGCGCCAAAACTCACTTCTCTATGTACTACTCCCTCCGTTCGGAATTACTCGTCCAAGAAATGAATGTATCTAGATGTATTTTAGTTGTAGATACATCCATTTTTGTGACAAGTAATTCCGAACGGAGGAAGTACTAGCTTTGATTTTTGTTGTTTAGTCATCCAGAGGACACCGGCCATGAAGCAGGCAGGACTACCAAAACCATATAAATCTCAAATCAGACCAAAGTCTCAACTATGAATTGAGAAGTTTGTGATACCATCCATGCAATTATGTACAACCAACATTACGCCAAGAAAAGAAAATACCAATGTTTCCCCCCAATGATGGTACAAAATGACTCCATTTCCGAAGCAGTCAGGCATGCTACAACAGCAGCATCAGATGGCACCGATACAGCCCTGGCAGCAGAACCAGGCCACCAGGATGCCCAGAAACGCGCCGGCGAAGACCTGCAATGGGGTGTGCCCTAGCAGCTCCTTGAGCTTCCTTTCGCTGATGGGGTGGCCTTGGAACAGGTCCTCAACGATCTTAGTGAGCACCTGCATCATCATCAATCACAAATCATACATTTCAGGCAGGTAATAGGCAAACAACAGACGCTCATCGGCGGGAAAGATGTAGCCACGATATTTGAAGGATGGGAGGTGCCAAAGCAAAGCAAGTTAGTCACTTGGTTTGTATGTATCCGAAACCAAACGGAGAGAATTAGAGCGTGTCTGGTTGATGCCCTGGCACTGGCAATGCCACTTCAGTGTCATGAACTCAGAATGCGATAATCTACTCACGTACCCGTGACATGCCCGTGGATATAGAGCATTACTCGTTATTGCAAGGTGAGGCGTGGTGTATCAACAAAGCAATGGAATGGCAATTTGAGCTGCTAGCTAGTCACTACAGATTTACGAAGAGAAGGACTTCCGTACAACCCCCCCCCACCCCACCCCCCATAATAAGCGTAGAAGGGGTAGTATTGTCCATACTAAATTATGTATTAGTGTACCCGCTGTCCGTCGTAGGGCCGGCCGCCCGTGTACGTCGCGCCCCGTACGCCCGCGTCGTACGTCGCGCCCCGTGCGGTTCGGTAGTGCAATCAAGGAAAAAAAACGCCCCACACCGACACCCCATCTACGCGTACGCAACCCTAGCTACATCAACGCCGCCGTCACGACGTCGGGCGGCGTCCATAGTCACCCACGCGGCGTCTCACCGGTGTCACGTGAAAACCGACACCCCATCCCCGCGTAGGAAACCCTAGCGGCATCAACGCCACCGTGGTCCACCGCCGTCATGACGTCGACCACGACGTGCCCGTCTAGTCGCGAGCACCGACGGCGTCCGTAGTCACCCACACGCCATGACGCCGGTGAAACGCCCAGCGCTCTCGTGAACGTTCTGTCCTGGTACGCGCCCTCCACGACGTGGGTGGCAGCAACGCATTAGCGTCGACCCCAGGCGAGGACCCCTCGACGGCGCACAGTAGGTTCCCGGGCTCTTTTTTTTCTTTTTGATTTGTCCATTGCATTTTTATGCATTTTTGTATGTAAAATGATTCACTACTTAGCTAAATAAGAGAGGAGAGTAGTGACCTCTTAATGACCTCATAATGATTTTGTATGTTCAAATTTGTATGCATGCCACATAGTCATGTCACTGTTGACGAATTTACTGTATTCGTGATGATGTTTTGTGAAATGTTGGCATTGATCTCACACCTTATTCGGATGTGCATAGATGGAGCAAATAACCGGATACGCCAGTGATGATTCCGGTAGCAATAATGGATCCTCGTCATTGAATGTGAATCAACCTCCCGGAGACAACTATATGAGTCAGGATGAATCGTACAGTGGTAATGTAAGTGCCTTCAATGTTGACCAAAACATATTGAATACGAATTAGTTATTTCACACTTACATGTCCTTTTAAATTTGTACAGCTACATGGCAATGATGACGATGAGGAATATGATATAGATGAACAATTTTATGCAGATAGTGTGAGCCAGGTATGTTGAAAAAATTGTAGAGAAATGATTGACATTAAAATTGTATGAACAATTATGTTACTTTACATGTGCACAGATAAATGCTAATGGTGACAATGAGCGTAATAATATAGAGGATGACAATGCCGAGAGCAAGGTCGATGTATCTCGTAGTGGGAGCGGTAGCCAAGTAAGTTATTTACATTATTTATGGTTAGTAACAATACAAGAACAGATTGACATGCAAGGTTATATGTCATATTTTGCAGGGAGGTGTTGATGGTCCTAGCGGGAACGATGAGCATAGTGATGATGATCAGTTTGACCTTGACATGTGCTATGATGAATATCAGCAAGAGTCACTTGATAGGCATTGGGCAGTGATGGTAAAGACATTGAGGTCATTAGACGAGGTGTACACGTTCTACAACAAGCACGCGAGAGAACGTGGGTTCAGCATCAGGAAGGACTCGCTAAAATTCTCGAAGGATCACACAAGGACTCCGCGCATGAGGAGGTATCTCTGTTCCGCCGCAGGAAAACGACAGGCCAAGTTCTGTACCATGGAAGGCCGGGCCCGCAGGCTTAGACCGGAGAGTCGATTCTTATGCAAAGCCCATTTGACAGTTAAGCTTGATAAAAAGCTCAATCTTTGGTATGTCAGCAGTTTCTTCGATGATCACAGCCACACTCTTGCACGACCGGACGAAGTCCCTTTCCTCCGATCTCATAATCAGATCAAAGCATTTGAGAGAGTTGAGATCTTAGCTATGGCTGGAGCTGGGATAAGAAAACATATCATTTTTGACAACATCGTTAGCAGGTATGGGTCGTATGCAAAGTCACCGTTTCAGAGGACAAAGCTCTATAACATGTGCTATAGGGAGAAGATGAAATTGCTTGCACAAGGTGATGTTGATACTGCCATAGGAATCATGTTGACTAGAAAGGACAGAGATCCAGACTTCTTCTTTGAGCACACGGTTGACGCTGAAGGCGGGCTCCAAAACCTTTTCTGGTGTGATTTGCAGTCACGCCGGGATTACCTAGACTATGGTGATGTTGTTGTGTTCGACAGCACATACAAGATGAACAGGTATGGAATGCCGTTCATCCCTTTTGTGGGTCTGAACAACCACTGTTGCACTATGGTATTCGCCTGCGCCATTGTTTCAGACGAGACTGAGGCTACATATGTTTGGTTGCTTAACACGTTCTTGAAAGCTAACTGTCAGAAGAGGCCCAAATCTGTAATTACCGATGGAGATGCAGCGATGGTAAGGGCTATCAGGAAGGTGCTTTCTGATGTGTGGCATCGTCTATGTTCATGGCATATTGAAAAGATTATGCAGAAACACCTCAACCACAAGTCATTGAAGGAGTTTAGGGCATTATTGTACTATGCCACTACACATAAGGTTTTTGAGGAGAGATGGGCCGTGTTTGTGCGCAAATGGCAGATGGAGAAAACAAAAACATGGCTCCATAGGATGTACAGGAAGAGGACGCTTTGGGCTGCATCATATTTGTCTGGTGGGTTTTTCCTTGGTATGCGCAGTAATCAGAGGAGTGATAGTCTGAACTCCAGCCTGCACCTCCATCTTGACTATGGTATGACGATCGTTGACATGATTGTACACTACGAGAATTGTATTGTTCGCCTCCGTGAGAATGAAGCTTATGATGACTACACGGCCTCACAGACTCTTCCAGTAACAGTGACTGAGTGTCAGGCCATTGAGTCGTATGCTGCGAAAGCATTCACGCAGGCAAACTTTTATATGTTGCAACAAGATATGAAGAAGGTATAGGAGCTTGAGGTAATTGATAGACTGACAGGGACTGATAGTCAGAGATTTGTGGTTGCGTGGAAGAATAATAGGGATCACAGATTTAATGTGGACTATACGCCAGGTAACTCCGCAGAAACTATAAAGTGCAGTTGCCGAAGTATGACTCGCAAAGGGCTTCCTTGCAAGCATATTATTCATGTTTTGAATGCACTGAACTTATCTGTGATACTCAAGTGTTGTGTCCTGCGAAGATTCTCAAAAAAGCACAAGCCGGACTGCCCGTGAAGCGCACCAGCGATTTGTTTGCGTGGGGTTGGTCCAGTGGTGAGGACAGAGCTAGCTATAGTGAGTTGACCATCAAATCTTCAGAAGCATGTCATGTCGCATGCAGTAATCCTTTCTTATTCGACAAGTTGATGGCAGCTCTCGATGATATTATAGCGAATAAGGACATACAGGGAAATGAAGATGATAGTCAAAGAAGCTTCGTGAACAATAATCCATTTGAGCCTAACCGAGACCATATTCTGGTTCGTGATCCAGTAAAGGTTTCCACCAAGGGCGCACCTAAGCAGAACAGTAGAGGTCGCGGTAAGGGTGGCCCAGATGTGACAAAAAATGAGAGGCCTAAAGCATTTGACGAGAAATCTGGACGAAAATGTAGCATATGCAGCGGCTCAGGTCATAATAGGAGCACATGCAGCAAAAATGAAGAGTATGTCTATTATTTGTGTATGTTAGTTTTGCTGTTTCATTTACGGTACATTGATTCTCATAGTTTTTGTATGCAGCAACTGGGCTTGAAGACAGAAGTGACGACGGTGCATCTGTTTTACTGCTTCCATTTATATGTAACTGTACGTCTTTTTGCTTTGTTTATATTAGTTTCGTTGATTCATCTACCGTACATTGATTCTCACAATTTTTTTATTTATTCTATGCAGCAACTTGGCTTGAAGACTCAAGTGAAGAAAATGCAAGTGTTTTACCTCTTCCATTTATGTTCGTGTTGAGTATTTTATATGTGTGAAACAAGATTATTTCCTACAGACCGTTCTCATTTGAGACTTGTTATTTTCTATCCACTATAATAAAATTACTGTGGTGACAATTGTTATGTTGGGACATCATTGTTGTTGATATAAATATTCACTATTCATTGTTTATATGATGAATTATGCATGTATTTACTATATATTCATTGTTTATATTATGAATTCTGCATGTACTTACTAGTCCCGTCGACTGTCAACTATATTTAAATAAGAGAAGTACTGTGCGAATTGTTGTTGAAAAAAAAGGACAAACATGCCCACCCGTCTCCACGGCGTGTCTTAATAAGACCATCGTTATCAAGCCCAGCGGGCGACTATAATCGGCGTTTCGGAGCACGCCGTGGAAACCAGGCGCAACAGGGCAGAATCGACAGGGTACATCGACGGGGTAATAGACGAGAGGAGTTCAATGTGGCGACGGGAGCTCTGTATATAAACTGGTCGTCGTCGCCTTCGGCCAGCGAGGTGGGACTATACTGAATGTTAGTTTTCGTCGCGTCGTCTCAACGGGGGTAACTGGGCCGGCCCACGGCGCGTCGAGCCGTTCAGAAGTCTGCGCCGTCCATTGCCTTTTTGGGCCGGCCCACGTCGCGTCTGGCTGTGTCCACGTCGCCCCGCGGCGGACGCAAGTTTAGTCCCACCTCGCCGGCCGAAGGGGACGACGACCAACTTATATACTCAGCTCCCGTCGGCACATTGAACTCCTCTGTTACTACCCCGTCGATGGACCGCGTCGATGCTGCCCTGTAGGGCCTAGTTTGCACGCTGTGTTCTGAAACGCCTGTCGTAGTCGTCCGGTGGGCTTGATAACGACGGGCTTACTAAGACACACTGTGGACGGGCGGGCAATTTTTTACCTAAAATATTTTTTAAGCTTTTCTAAACTAAACTAACACACAGTGTGCTGTAAACTAACTTTGTGCTAACAAAGTAACACGCAGTGTGCTGCCATAGTTTAGTGTATAAAAACTTAACGACAACACGATTACATATATGTAAATCTAAACATTACGTTTATTTTTTGTAATTTTTTTTTTGTATTTATAAATAAAATTGTCGCGTTTTTTTAATAATGCGTTACCATAGTTTACAACTATTCAGAAACAAAAAAAATCATGTAACTAAAAAAAGACTGATTATATAATATTTATGAAACACAATATCATGTGGTCATAAAAACGTAATTAAGTGTATAATCTTTTAGGAACAAAATAGTGGCAAAATCAATAAATATGTCTATTACATAAAATTTATAAGCAAGTGCGCAAAGCGTTTGGAAAATATAGTCCTCTAGTACCACCCAATCACATGCAAAACTCCTCCGTGCCGCATCTATTTCTTCTTCTTTGATATTCGAATAACTTTGTTTTTCACTTCATCAAGCTTGTTTCTTTCCGAAAAGATAAGTTGCGCAATCATTACCTCTCTCGAATCATCAATTGACCTCTGAAAAAAAGTGATATTAGCACAGCGTTCATAGTACATCATAGTACAAACATGACTTGCGTACCTGTGAAAATAAGCCTGTCCATTTGTCACCATCCCAATATTGAAAGCATCAGAGGAGAAATATTCCACACGAATTCCTAGTACATACAATTTATGAAAATTAAATATCTACTGTACATACAGGACCGACATGCTGTCAAAGTAATAACTCACCCATCATGTTCTTTTGGCATGTCATACGTTTCAATAGGCCAATTGGAAACATCCGGATAATTCACAATTCCGGTTGCATTTGCTTTTTGGATATCTTCTGCTAGTTGTTTTCTCTAAAGATATAATAAAAATGGTGGAAAGAATGTCATTCAGTGTACTAAAAAACCAATGTTACCAAATGCACATTTGAAAGTTAAACCTACCAGGTCCTCAACGAGTTCTCTAGTAACACTGTCAAGTTTTCCGTTCATCAACGAGTCAAGAACCTGAAACTCTCTCTCCCCGCGATGCATGACGACAGTAATCCAGTGATTGTTCTGCTTGTTTAGAGGAATGTAAGTCTGCATCACAAGGACCATAAAACACAATCAGCACATACTATCATATGTATGTACCATGTAACCAATCAAACTTACCTTTGATTTTTGAAATACTCGTCCTCACATCTATTCACGGGTCCATTACTATGCGACTCTGCTTCATAATCTTTACCGGTGGTCTTCTTTCCGGGTCTAACGTGAAGCAACCAATGTATCCTCCAAGTTGTCAACATGAAACGACCATCACTAACTTTGTCGACCAAATATGATGAGTATGCATTAATTACCTATAAATAATGTGGCAGATTTAACAATGGTGTTTTCGAATCAATTGTAAAACAATATATGAAATTAACTTACATCTCTACTTAGCCACTCATGGTTAATAATTTGACAAGCTCTCCGCATAGTCAGACTTTCTTCCAAGCCATCATTGAAAATTTCTGTTTTGGCATGTTTTTGTGAATGCTCATGCGCGCGCACGTACTTGATGGACGCTTTCACCACATCATACTCATCACTAGATTTGTTAACACCACCATTTTGGAACAATTCTGTAACGCACAACTCAAATAATTATAAACGCAAATATATAAATAATTATTACGCAAGAACAATTAGAAACACAAAAAACTTACTTCCTTTCGCAGAACGTTTTGCACGCTTGTTCGGTTTAGGGACCACATAAGGAGACTTGACATGTTGTGATCCTTTGCGCTTGCTCCTGCTAGTAACCTCCTCCACTTCCTCTTGTACTCCTTGAGAACCAAGCGACGCATGCGATGCGATTTCGTCCGTCCCTAAAGATGTGGCAGCTTTTTCATCTAATACTTCTGGTACTTGGATAGGATCATCCATATCACCCTTGAAACTATCACAGTACTCAGGTGTGCAGTAAAAAGGTGTGTTTCCACGAGAAGTTACATCACCGTCGTCATCATCCTTTTGCAAATTCATTTTGGAAGGTGTGCGGAACCGGTCTGAATCATCTTTTTGATATACAAACTCTTTTTTTGGACGTCCACCGTTTGAATACTCATTAATGCCTCCGTACAGATTCTCTTTGTCTTCTTCCAGGTTACTGGGTTTGTAGAAGACGCCGGTTTTGTTCAGTTTCTTAATCATCCTCTGCAAGAAAACATTTCATCTTAGTTCTTCAATTCAGTGATGGATATTAAAGTGACGTGCTCAAGTGTTACCTGTGCGCATAACTCTGGCAAACGAAGCAGTTCCTTCCGAAGCTCATTCATCTCACTCAAAATCCGGTCCATAGTAGGCTTTTGGCTCGAAGCCTCTGAGGTACTGCCCTCTTTCCTCGTTCCAGTAACGTTAGACTTTTTGCTACTAGCTTTCTTGGTTTTTTGAGCTTCTTCTTCTGGAATTTTTTTCAGCCTATACTCCTCTGTAATGTTGTCATCGATCTACAAATGCAACAAGAGAATTATACATACAAACCATACGCACACTTAAGTTTCTTTCATAAATGTAAAAAAACATGATTATTAGGATTACCATCCCAACACCACGACCATATTCATAGTTGTATTTGTCTCTTCTCACAGCCATATCTTCCGTCCAGTTCCTCATCAGCGGGCTCAACAATGCCAACGGATCATATTTTGGACCGGTGATTGGTTGCACCTTCTCCCAGTATAGGTACTGCAAAACACATAAACTAATTAAATTACATGTTTTTCCGTGACATTTTCTAAGAAAAGTGTTCAAATTAATAAATACAACGTACTTGCAAAAGGGCGAGGTTCCCCTAGGGCCACTGCCTAACATGGCCGTCCTGCAGAAGCTTACCAATCTCCGACAAACAGAATCGTGAAGTGAATGCATTCCAGTTGAACTTCCTTATCAACTTAATATTTTGCACTAAGGCATAGGATTTTTTCGGAACGTATTCATGAGACACTGGTGCAATTATAGTTCCTAAAAGAACTAGAAATGTCATCTGAATGAAGTCATCATCAATGCTATTGTTCCTCACAATCTTTTCTATGAGATCATCAATCATCATCTTACCATTTTTCTTGCTAACAAAACTAACTGGTATTTTTTTGGTGGCTTTTTCTCCTTCAGTACTAAGAAACCCACAAACATCGACTCCATTGTTTCTCCAACCAAAAATGGAGTACACATCATCAGGCCTTAGTGAAATAAGACCTTTACTTCCAGCAGTACTTCTAGAACTCTCTTCAACCATAAATTTTTTGCTACTCGGATTGTAACCTTGGAGTAAAAAGTGAAGCAAAAAATCACGCATCTTTATCGATGGTATTCTAAACATGCCCTGCATATCCGTTTCATAAAACCGGAATTTCTGACTGGGTGACAGTTTGTCAACTAGGCTAACCCACTTTTGAACAGAACATGGAATCACACCGTCGATATTCATACTGCATCAAATAGATTTTTGTCACATACCATCGTACTGTTATGAGCCACGTTGTATAAAGCAACTGAAAAACAAAAACTTACACGACGACGACGGTGGGAGAGGCACCGGCGGCGTATAGAGGGCGATGGGTCAGGGGACGCAAGCCGGCGCGGCTGCACGGACGATGTTTGGACGGTGGGGCGACGGTGGGAGGGGCACCGGTGCTGTTTTGGAGTGTGGGGCGACGGGCGGCGTACGTCGGCAGCACATTCAGATCGCGGGGTGGCGAGACGGGTTGTACGTACAAGAAAAATTTGCATGCGCGTCGGCTAACGACATCGCCCGAGCGCTGATTGCGGTGTCGTTGTTAGTGGGACGGCCCCATGCACGCATGCGCGTCGGTTAGAGAGACGGCCGGCATTTTTTTACAGGGCCTCTTTTATTTTAACTAAATAAAGTAGCACATTATCAAACAAATTACCTTAACCAATTTTTTTAACGTAGCCAAACATGCCCATATTTTTAACTTAATCAAATAGGCTATTTTTTTAACCTAGCAAACATGTCCATTTTTTTCCACGTGCTACAGTGTCCTAGGAGGGCATGCGCTTAAAAATTTGTCCTGTTTCGAGTCCGTATGGATTTTCTACGATTTTCCGGGCCGAAAACCCCGAAAATGCTGCCCGGACATGACGCAACGTGCGTTCGTTGTCGGATTTCGTTCATTTTGGCCGTGGGGCCCGGGTGGGGCGCCACACGCGCTCGCAAAAGTTGGGTGCAATCCGTCAGACCGCTCAGGTACTTGCTGTGGAAGGGGGTGGTTTCGATATGGCTGGAGGGGACCCTCGTCGCATGTCTCCGCTTTGCATCCGCCAAACGTGCCCTTTTTTTGCACGTGCTACAGTGCCCTATGAGGGCACGCATGCA
>NC_057795.1:607035936-607037148 GCF_018294505.1 Triticum aestivum | reverse complement strand
CAGGTACCTGCTGTGGAAGGGGGTGGTTTCGCTATGGCCGGAGGGGACCCTCGGTCGCATGTCTCCGCTTTGCATCCGCCAAACGTGCCCATTTTTTTGCACGTGCTACAGTGCCCTATGAGGGCACGCACGCAAAAATTCATCCCGTTTCGAGTCCGTATGGATTTTCTATGATTTTCCGGACCGAAAACCCCGAAAATGCTGCCCGGACGTGACGCAACGTGCGTTCGTTGTCGGATTTTGTTCATTTTGGACGTGGGGTGCCCGGGTGGGGGCGCCACACGCGCTCGCAAAAGTTGGGTGCAATCTGTTAGACCGCTCAGGTACTTACTGTGGAAGGCGGTGGTTTCGGTATGGCCGGAGGTTTACAAATATTTAAAAATATTTCGGAAAATTCATAAATGTCAATGAATTTAAAACTATTTCAGATAATGTTAATGAATTCAAAAATTCTCGGATTCATAAATATTAATGAACTATAAATATTCTCTGGTTCATAAATTTAAAGAACGACAAAGCTAAAATCCTGCCGTGCTGGGTTTTGCAACAGATCCGCCGATGTGGATTGCCTCCATTCTCGATCAAACGGCGCTGGCGATCTTTTCGCTTTGCACTTTCCCGAAGTCATCGCTATAATCCCGCGCCATTAGTGGACTTCCCGTATTAAACGGATCGTGATTGGCCTGCTTGACAGAATCGCACGTGAGGCCCAACTGCCGCCTACTATTTTTTCTCTCTCGAAAATCTTTGGTGCAAAAAATAAATAAAAGTGCTTGGTGTGGGAATCGAACCAAGCACCTCCCAACCTTAAACCGACCGCGCTTGCCATCTCACCACCTATTAGTTGTTGGCTAAAAGAAGGCAACAAGATATTTGAACCTTTTTACTACTATATGAGCAAAAAATGCAATTTTTCTAGTTCTTTTCTTGGATTTCCGTGATAACTCACATACAATCATCATGATATCTAGTTTCATGATGATTTTTTACCAACTCGTCTCGAGTTGATCACACCGTGGTAATTTTCTCACGTCAGGAAGGGAGGGTGGGGGGTTGATGTCGATTATTTTTGTGTGAATAGCATGGTAACTCACACATCACACACCTGATAATTTATGTAACCCAGTCCTGATAACTTTGGCATGGTGTGTGTGTGGGGGGTGATGAAATATACCACCATTCACTTTTGTGTGAATAACATGATAACTCACA
>NC_057795.1:607019566-607034993 GCF_018294505.1 Triticum aestivum | reverse complement strand
ACCCCGGTCCTGATAACTTTGGCATGGGGTGTGTGTGTGTGGGAGGGGGGGGGGAGTTGATGAAATATACCACCGTTAGAAGGTCTATGCCCCGGTAATATCTGTGTAAACAATATGATAACATACGTAGCCCATGTGTGATAACTTACTTAGCCGTGGAGTGGTAACTTTTGATCTGAAATAAAAGTCATCAGAACATATCAACATAGGATCTAGTTTCTATGCCCTCTTTGCGGTGTGTTTTTTATGTAAAAACGATTTTTGGATCGGACTGAAGGTTTGAGCTACAAAACATTTTGAAGATTCAAGATAAGGGGGAATCAAGGATGACATCAACATTTCGGTCTTCTAATTCATTTGCATGTGGGAGAATTGGAGGACCAGTTTTTATGGCTAGGTATTTTCTATGTAAATAAGATGGTAATTTATGTATCATAGACGTGATAACTTACTTAGTATGGTTCTGCTAACATTTTACGTGAAAAAAATTTATCAAACGATACCAACATGGGATCTAATTTCGGTCGTCTCGTCGAGACGAGTCTTTTATGTCAAAACAGTTTTTTGATCGGAGCTACGGTTTGATCTATAAAACATTTTGAATTTAGAAATTTATAAGAATCTTTGCTGACATCAGCAATTTCGTCCTATATGCATGCTTGTAAATGAGAATTCAACACATGCACGTGAAAGCTTCTTCGTAATCACAAAAAGATCAACAAATAAAATAGAAATGCTAAGTGATTAAGCGTGGCATGCGCATGCATGCATGTACACTGGGCGTTCGGATCTGTTCCTTCAAAACAGAACGATCGGACGTTAGTCCAATCCTTGATGAAATATACTCTCGATAACTTCTGTGTAAATATGATGATAGTTTACGCATCACTGTCCTGATAACTTTTATTAAAATAACATGATAACTCATACATCGTAGACATGATAAATTATGTACCCAGTCCTGGTAACTTTGTCGGTGGGGGTAGGGGTTGGGGGAGTCGTTGAAACATACCACGGTAACTTCCATGCAAATAACATGATAAATCACACATCGTAGACATGATAAATTATGTACCCAGTTCTGGTAACTTTGTCGGTGGGGGTAGAGGTGGGATGTCACATCCCTAGCTTCTGGTAATGCTCTGAGCTAGCTAGTCATGTGTTGCATCATGTTTAAATTTTGCCTAAAATTGAAATGGGGATGTTCAAACCCTAGCCTTAAATCAACTCAACTAGGGTGAGTTAAAATCTTTTCAATAAACCCAAAAGGCCCCTAAGAAAAGTTCATGATTTCTGGTTAAGGTGGAAACCACTGCCAAAAATGATGAATATATCCTTAGGTCATTTTTGGATTTTTGAATTAAATCATATTGTATTTGACTTTGGGCATTTAAATACTATTAATAATTTAAATGCTCAAATAAATGTTGGAAGTTGATAAGGGTCACTGGAATAATTCAGAAAGCACCCATAATTATTTCCAGGATTTTATAAAATGATTTGATATTAAAACAAATCAAAAACAAAACTACAGAAATAGAAAAGATAAAACAAAATAGAAAAAAAGGGGAGAGAGGCCACCTGGGCCGCTTACCTGCTTACCTGCCTGGCCCAGCTTCTCCCGCGGCCCAGCCCAGCCCACCTCCTCCTCCTTTGTCCTCTTCCTCCTCTGCCAGGAGGACGAGCAGAGGCGAGGCGTGGCGCTCGCCGACGCTGCCTCGGCCACCTCCTGCTTCCCCCCCCTAGCCACCTCCTGCTTCCTCTTTGG
Organism: Triticum aestivum; assembly: GCF_018294505.1. Lineage (NCBI taxonomy): Eukaryota > Viridiplantae > Streptophyta > Magnoliopsida > Poales > Poaceae > Triticum > Triticum aestivum. The sequence goes on along the minus strand of NC_057795.1, from coordinate 607,033,225 downwards.
CCTCCCCAGCGACGCCCCGGACGACGCCACGCGCCTCCCCGACCGCCCCTCACTCTCTCCCGAGCTCTCCCCCTCCTCTGTTTCTCTCTCCCTCTCGTGCCGAGCGCAGCCGTCGCCACCGACGCTGTTCGCAGCGGCCACCGGGCCTCCCTCGCTCCCCCGAAGTGCCCAGGAGATCCTCCTCGACCACCTCTTCCTCCTCGCCGAGAAGCGCACCGCGGGAGCCCCTGCAACGTCGCCACCACCGTCGTCTTCCACCTCCAGCGCCCGAGCTCGCCTCCGGTCGATTCAGCGCTGCAAGGACCTCCCCGAGCTCGCTGACCTCCTCTACGGCACCGCTGTGAGCTTCTACGCCTCCCCTCCCTCTTTCCCCCTTCGATTGCACCCTGTAGCCGCCGCCCCACGAGCACCCGAAGCCGCCGTCCGCCATGGCCGGTGAGCTCCGTGCTCCCGAGCTTCTCCGCCTGCGCTCGTTGCCTCCGGGTATTCCTGGTGACCCCAGCATCCCGTAGAGCCCATCGGCCGCGCCCGCCGTGCCGTGTAACGCCGAAACCGAGCACACCCGAGCTCCGGCCGCCGCCTCGCTCGCCGTCGGCACCGATTCCGGCCGCCCCGAGCGCAACTGACTCCACCAGGAGCTTCGGCTCGTCCCCAGCTCCTCCTAGATGCCCTCCGCGGCCCATTTGGTCGCCGGAGTGGCCAAAACCACTCTCGCCGCCGCGCTAATGGTCGTCGCCGGCCGAACTCCGGCGAAGTCGACGTGGCTTAGTTAATTAGTCACTAACCCCCCACCTACTGACGCTGACAAGTGGGCCCCAGGGCTTAGTCAAAGCTAACCAGCCCGGGTCAACGCGGGATTAGTCCCTGTGTCACTGACGTGTGGACCCCACACGTCAGGTTTGACCCGGGGCAGCCCTGTTGACTTGCGGATGCAAGCATGACGCAGTGCTGATGTCATAACTCATTTTCTGGATTTAACTTAATTCTGAAATTCCAGAAAATGCCTAAAACTTCAATAAATCATAGAAAATTAACCGTAACTCCAAATTAAATAATTTATATATGAAAAATTATCAGAAAAATTCAAGGAATCCATCTGTACCATTTTCATGCATGTTAGAACAACTTATAGATGCTGTTTAGCACAAATCATATAAAGGGCATTTAAATAATCACATATGGAGTTTGAATTTGAATCTTGTATTCAAACCAACTTCATTTAATCTGTTGCTAGTTGCATTGGCTCAAAACACATTCATTTTGCCATGTCATGATCATGCATCATATTGTGCATTGCATTGATTGTGTTCCCTTCTGTGTTGCCGGTATTTGTCCCCTCTCGATAGACGTGATACCGATGATGTGATCGTTGACACTGATGAAGACTCAATGTTATCTTCAAAAGTGCCAGGCAAGCAAAACCCCCTTGTTCATTCCGATACAATCCTACTCTCTCGCTCCTGCTCTCTTTTACTGCATTAGGACAACACCGATTCATCTGTTACTTGCTGCGGTAGCTGAACCCCTTTGTCCTTTGCATGACCTGTCATTGCCACAGTAAATAGATGAAACCCACTAGCATGAGTAGGAGTTGTTTGAGCCCTGATGTGCCTACTCATTCATGTTTGTTTGTCATGCCTGCTATTGCTTAGAGTTGAGTCAGGTCTGATTCATCGGGGATGAATCAGAGGCGTGTGAACCTGACCTACTGTGTGTGAGCTAAGTGTGTGAACACGATTTGGTAAAGGTAGCGGTGAGAGGCCATGTAGGAGTACATGGTGGGTTGTCTCATTGCAGCCGTCCTCAGGAACTGAGTTCTGTGTTTGTGATCCATGATTCAGCTACTACCACGCATTGGGCCCGAAACCAATGGACCCTCTCGGCTTCTTGATCACCCTTGTCCTCTGTCCAGGAGTTGCAAGTAGTTTCTGGTGTTTGTAGTATGCTGGAGGCCGTGGGCAGCGCTGACCGTAGGGGTGGGCTGTGATGCGGTAGGCACGTGGCACGGTGTACCGGGCGCCCGTTTGGTGTCTCGGGAACCCTGTTCACATCGTTTGGGGCTGTGAGCGAAACTCCGGCCGGATCTCCTCATGGATGGAACCCGAATAGGCGATAAACCTGGACTAGAGACTTAGGTGATTAGGTAAGTCGTGGCCGACACCCACGTTGGGCTTCCGCTTGAAGGTTGCCGAGTACATGTCGTGTAAACGGCGGTAAGTGGTGAGAGCGTGTGTGAAGAAGTACACCCCTGCAGGGTTAACCTAATCTATTCGAACAGCCGTGTCCACGGAAAAGGACTTCTGGGTTGCTTATATCAGTTCATAGACAAGTGAAAGTAGATACTCTAAAATACGCAAGATAAGCGTGAGTGCTATGGATGGCGTTCTCGTAGGGAGACGGGAGCGGATCCATAGTGGTGTATTGATATGGTGAATATGTGGACTCGTGTGCGCCACCTCAAAAAAGTTACTTGCAGTCGTAGTTTAGGATAGCCACCGAGTCAAAGCTGGCTTGCTGCAGTTAAACCCCACCACCCCTTTGTTGATAATGATGCATATGTAGATAGTTCTGATGTAAGTCTTGCTGGGTACATTTGTACTCATGTTTGCCTATTTTATGTTTTTGCAGAGAGACTTCAGTCTCACTAGTATTTCCGCGTGGTCTTCGACGTTTAGCTTGTTACCTCAGCTACGATCTTGTGCCTCGGCAGGATTTGGTAGATAGTCAGGCTTCTCAGCCTTTTTCATTTATAGATGTCTGTACTCAGACATGATAGCTTCCGCTTGTGCTTGATTTGTATGCTCTGAATGTTGGGTCATGAGACCCATGTTTGTAATATCTCGCTCCTCGGAGCCTATTGAATAAATACTTGAGTCGTAGAGTCATGTTGTGATGCCATGTTGTATTTGCACATATCGAGCATATTGTGTGTATGTTATTGAAATGCTTGGTATGTGTGGGATCTGACCATCTAGTTGTTTATCTTTAGTAGCCTCTCTTACCGGGAAATGTCTCCTAGTGTTTCCACCGAGCTATGGTAGCTTGCTACTGCTCCGAAACACTTAGGCTGGCCGGCATGTGTCCTTCTTCGTTCCTGTGTCTGTCCCTTCGGGAAATGTCACGCGGTGAATACCGGAGTCCTGTTAGCCCGCTACAGCCCGGTTCACCGGAGTCCTGCTAGCCCAGTGCTACAGCCTGGATTCACTCGCTGATGACCGACACGTTCGATGCTGGGTCATGGATGCATGTCCCTGTAAGTCTGTGCCGCTTTGGGTTTACGACTAGCCATGTCAGCCCGGGCTCCTTATCATATGGATGCTAGCGACACTGTCATATACGTGTGCCAAAAGGCGCAAACGGTCCCGGGCAAAGGTAAGGCGACACCCGTGGGAATACCGTGCGTGAGGCCGCAAAGTGATATGAGGTGTTACATGCTAGATCGATGTGGCATTGAGTCGGGGTCCTGACAGCGTTGGTATCAGAGCTTGACTGCCTGTAGGATTACCAAGCCAAACTGGTCGAAGTTGAGTTTAGAAATTCTTTAGTTATATAAAGGAATTGATTGTGGGATGGAACGTAAGGCTCTTTTTACTCCTTATACCTCATGCCCTTCTGATCTGAGTCATCTTATCTTTCCTGCGGGGATTAAGAACTAGGCTATCTCTTCTTTCTATTAGGATCACGTGTTACTAATCAGTAGACTTATAAGATTATTGGATTTAAGTCTCAGTTCAGTTCCTACTACTTCCGTATGTTAATTGTTGATCTCGGAACCTTGATATTGTGCTTCTGAGTGGTTATGCCACCATTTTTGTGATTGTCTCAAATCTTTTTGAGCAATTATAGCTGTTATGCTGTCCGAGTCATCCCAGGTTTCTAAATAGTCCGATGCATTTGCAAATCCCTTCCTTCTGTTTCCGATGTTCCCATGGGCCAGATTAACCACACTAATCGGTGTGTTGAGGTAATTATTGCCTCGACATATATGTTGGAATTATTATTATGACCCTAAGTGCTTAGGGGATCATCTAGTGGTCTAGCCATGATTTGTGTCCTAGTGTGAAGATTCTGGCCTTTATTCTCGGAAGCATCCCGTGATGCTACTTAGTAGTAGGTATTCTACTCCTGGGTTCTGAACCCGAGATTCACTCTACCTACTTCATGTTGATAGTAATTGCTAGTGCCTTTAGGATATTAGTAACCTTTGCGATAGTCCTTGAAGTCCGTGGTATCTTCTTCTTCCAAATACCATGAACTACTTATGGCAGATGTTTATTGGATAAAAAAAAATCACAATTAGAGTACTCTTGAGGAGTTCTCCATTCATAAATCGTGACTCTGCCAGTTCTACCTTTCTGCATGGGTTATCCGGAAGAAATATGTTGAACTTGGTTCGACATACTAATCTATGCATCCACAACTCAGAAAGTTATATGTTCCTTTGAGTTGTTCTCTTTAGTTGCATTCTGACCCTCGTCTATCAATTGATAGTCAAGAGTATGCGTGCGTTCGTTCATCGATGCCTATGACTCTTGTGGTCTGTCAAGCCATTCTATTCCGGAATGACTAGGAGAAACAAACTCCAGTACCTCTTCCATATCTAGGATTGGGTCAAAGTAGTTGTATTCCGCAAATCAAATGCCAATCCAGCTTTTGGTTCTGCTCTACCTTGGAGTATTACATATTTTATATCGAGATTGTTATAGGAATTGCACACCATCCCATGAACTCTTGGTACAGTGATACTTCTTGCCATCACTGTTCATTCCTCGGCCCTCGTGTTGATGCAACCGGAATACCGACAAATGAATTGTGATGTGTGAAATCAATACTGCTAGCAACTCTGTTGCTTGGTAGTTAAAGGATAATAATTTCATTCTTAGTATGTTGGTTTTCGAATCATCCTTCTAAGACTGATCGTGCTACCTAGTCCTTATTTCGGTGCACCCCTCGATCGATGAGTTAGGATTATTTCAAATCCTTGCTCTATTGATCATATCGTCTTGCCCTGAAAAGCAGGATTGTTCTCGAGCTTAGTAACATACCGGTGGTTCGTGATTTTCTGAATATCTTCTCAGAAGTATTACCAGGTTGTCACCTGACCGCTATGTTGAGTTCGTGATCAAGTTGGTTTCTTGTGAACCACCTTCTCTCCAAGAATCGGTGTTAGGTATCCCTGAGCTAGTTGGTTAAGCTAGACAACAACTTGGAGAGTTGGAGGATAAAAGCTTGCCTGACTTAGTTCGTTCCAAAGGGATATTCTTGTGTAGTGTGTGTTGAAGAAAGGTGATATCTTCATTGATTGGTCCCTGTGATCGATTGTTGGATCTATTATCTTACCCGAACCTTTGATTTGAGTGTGGGCTATCGTCAAATCAAATCAGAACCAACGATATTCGTAATGTTGTCTTACTCGTGGTTGATTCCTCGAGCATACACCATTATATCTTTGGTCTGACCAATGCTATCACCGTGTTCACTTAACTATGGAATTCCTTTTAAAAGGAAACCTAGATGAATTGTTGTTGAGCCCATTGACAACATCCTTATCTCCTCCATAATTTTGTTGAACATTAAGTTAGTGTTGGAAACTTTTGAAAGCATTTCTTCATGCTAGTTCATGGAGCAAATGTTCGGATGTAAGAAGTGACTTCCTCCAGTCCATGTGCATTTGATGCAAGTTGCCGCCGTGGATTCGAGAAAGTCAATGTTGTTTCCTTTGGAATCATCCCAAATCAGTCATGCATACGTGCGAAGTATTCTGTGGTTCGGAGACTTGCAACCTCCATTCTATATGGGTCCCTAGCGCACCAAGCCACTGATTGGTTTGTTCAAGATTAATAAGTTTTAAGTGCTAGTCCCGAAGGTACCAGATGGATTTGTACAAAACTTCGATATCCTCGCTGATGGTTCCCCCTCCTGAACTCGGTAGTGTTTTATTATAAGACTACTTTGTGGTCATGCTTGTCTTGGACAACGTGTTCACATGTTTGTAGCAGAACCAGCTCATGTTTTGGAGCTTGCTATCGTAGTTCATCTCCCGAGAATCCCGCAACGTCATCTCGTCGAATTGTGTTGCAAACTTTCATTTTTCTTCCTAGACTCGATGAGTCTGGATTATCCTGACACCAACCAGATCTGAATCTCAGGCAGATATGATGGTTTGGAACATTTCCCAAGAACTATAATATTGGTCCCTTGATAACCGGTAAAGTGGATGTCGTGGCCAGCACCACCCAGCCGAAGGACCTATTATTGTGGTATCTTGATTGAAGCAGTTGGCCACCTTCCCATAAGGACTTCGTAGGATTTACTTCCTAGTTGTGCGTTATGCTTATTGTGTTCCCGAAGTCCGACCTTTTACTTGATGTTCTAGTTATCAAACCATATCTATGAATGGGATACACTAGCACGTCAAGGAGAACATTAGAAGCGGAGTGCTAAATGTCTCTCGGTCGATCATCCAGATTTTGTTTCCTTGGCCTCGCTAAGGTGAAATCTGAGAAAGTGTTATCTTCCTTTGCATCTGCATCCTCCATCACCATTCATCATGGTAGTAAGTTGTGCTACCGGACCCTTGACACGGATGTTGGTAAAACCTTGATGAATGTGGAAATGCTTAAGTTCTTGAGAGCACGCACAAGCGTTAGGTGTTATCGCCGGCACTAACCGGGATTGCTCCTAGTCCCTTCCGTTATGCTATAACCACTCCAACAGTGGAATAACTCTCTATTGTTGAGCCTCTCCCCAGTTACTAGAATCATTCCCAGCATTTGCATTTTGTTCCCAGCTTGCACCGCCAATGTGTCATTCTACCATGGGTCTCTTCCATTTCCGGTGATAAGCAAAATTCATTCATTACGTTGTTTTCAACAAGGTAATCCACATCATCCAAGTCCGAGTATGCCATTCTACCGACCCCCTCCAAATGATCGCTTGTGATTACCTTAGGCTGGTATAAAGAGTTCCAATGATCTCTGAATCAAAAGTAATTCTTTTTGCCACTTAAGATAATAATCTACGAATCACCCTCCTCCAGGATGTTTCGTCGTGGTATCATGGCAACTCAACTCCTCGCTACGTTGACAATCGTTTACCACCTTCTTAAGTGTGGAATTGTTGTCCACCTAGTGAACCTTCGTCATCCGTCTCTTTCCACCCCTCTTGATGTGTAACTCGTGTCTCAACCCGAGAGATGGTCCTATGTCTCATTCCGTGAGTTGTTCGATCTTCGAGAAGACCGATCCTTCTAGAGTTTTCCTTTCCTCTTCTTGTCATGATTAGCTGGAGTTCTCAGAGCAAGACGACAAGACAATAATGGTGATCAAATCAACGTTCATTTGAAGTGCAACCTGGATCGTGAAGATTGTACTAGTTGCGTTACCTTTCACCTTACCCTACGCTTGAATCTCGAGACGAGATTCTTGTTTAGTGGGGGTGAGTTGTCACATCCCTAGCTTCAGGCATTGCTCTAGGTTAGCTTCATGTGTGCATCATGTCTATATTTTTGAAACTTGAATTGAGGAAATTTGGAAGCCTCAAAACCCTAAATAAAAGAAGGGCAGAAACCCTAAAAATCTCATTCATTGTTCCAAAATGCTCTTCTTAAATGTTTGATAATTTTTGGTAAGGGTTCTGGTCCCAACCAAAATATTGAACATTTTTAAGGATTTATTTTTGGGACTTTGAATTTAATTCATTAGCTATTTGAATTTGAATTATATTCATATAATTAGAATATAATTTCAAATATCCCTGAATTATTTTATGAGCTTTTGGAAAGGTCCATCTAGCAAAATAAAATATTCAGAGGAGCTTTGGCATTGTTTGAATTATTATTTTAATTCAAAACAGTGGCAAAAGAATTAAATAAAAAGAAAACAGAACTGAAATAGAAATAAAAGACAGAGAAGGACTTACCTGGTGCCCACCCGTGAAGCCCACCAGCCGGCCCAGTTCCCCCCCAGCCGGCCCAGCCCATCTCCACTCCCTTCTCCTGTCGTCTTCGTCCCCGGACAGAAGGACGAGCGTGTGGCCGCGGCGCGCACGCACGCGCCCGAGCCACCTCCTGCTTGCCGCCCCGCCCCGGATCGGCTAAGGATGCCACGACACCCCCCTGGAACCCCCTCGTCCGCTCCCTTGCCTCCCTGCTCTCTCCCTCTCACTCCCCTGCTCTTTTTCCCCTCATGGCCGAAGCCGCCATGGCCACTCCGATGAGCTACACCACGGACACATCCACCCCCCCCCCTCGCTCCCTCTCCGCATGCCTGAGCTCCGCCCTGACCCCGTGGAGCTACCCACCGACGCACGCGATCAGAGGAGGCCGAAAACGACCGGAGCGTCGTCGTCTTTATCTCTGGTGCCCGGAGATCGCCGTCGTCAATTCGCCGGCGCAGAAGCCTCCCCGAGCCCGCCGAGCTTCTCTTCCGACCCCATGTGAGCTCCTGCATCTTCCCTTATGCTCGCCCCCCCTCTGTTTCTCTCCGCTAGCTCGATTCCGCCGGAGCCGAGAGCTCATCGCCGCCGGCCATGATGCCTCCGTCGTTTTAGCAACCACAGCCCGTGCCTGAGTGTGTCAACGCGTTCGGTGCCCTCCCAGGAGCACGCAGATCCCACCAGCTCCTCCTCCCGAGCACCCTAACGCCGAGCCCAAACTAACCCGAGCTCCGGCCGCCGCTGCCGAGCTCGCCGCCGTCAGCCCCGGCCGCCCCGCGACCTTCCGCTGCCTCCGCTGGATGCGCAGGAGCACGGGCTCCCTCCTGGTGCCCTCAGGGTGCCCAACCGCAGCCTGTAGCACCGTCCCGAGCAACTCCGGCGAGGTCTCGCCGTCGCCGTGGTCGCCGGCGTCACTAGCTGACGTGGAGCATTAGGTTAGGTGCTAATCACTCAGTTAATTAAACCATTGTGCATGACATGTGGGACCGCTGCTGTTAAAAACACGGGTTAAGTTAAATAACCCCCTGTTAGCTCTCTATCTCACTGACATGTGGGCCTCGATGTCAGTTTGACTTGCTGACGTGGCTTTTGACTGGCCCCACACGTCAGTGACTCATGCCAGCGGTGTGTCACTGACCAGTGGGCCCCACTGGTCAGGTTTGACCCGGACCAGCCCCTGTTGACTATGCTGAGGTCAGCATGACCTAGTGCTGACGCAATAATTCCTTTCTGGAATTTAAATAAATCTAAAATGATTTATTAATTTCAGAAAATAGCTAAAACTTCAATAATTCATAGAAAATTAACCGTAACTCCAAATTAAATAAATTATATATGAAAAATTATCAGAAAAATTCAAGGAATCCATATGTACCATTTTCATGCATGTTAGAACAACTTATCACTACTGTTTAGGACAAATGAAGTGAATGACATTTAAATAACCCCATATGGAGTTTGGATTTGAATCTTGGATTCAAACCAACTTCATTTAATCTGGTTTTAGTTGCATTAGCCCAAAACACATTCATTTTGCCATGTCATGATCATGCATCATATTGTGCATTGCATTGATTGTGTTCCCTTCTGTGTTGCCGGTATTTGTCCCCTCTCGATAGACGTGATACCAATGATGTGATCGTTGACACTGATGAAGACTCAATGTTATCTTCAGAAGTGCCAGGCAAGCAAAACCCCCTTGTTCATTCCGATACAATCCTACTCTCTCGCTCCTGCTCTCTTTTACTGCATTAGGACAACAACGATTCATCTGTTACTTGCTGCGGTAGCTGAACCCCTTTATCCTTTGCATGACCTGTCATTCCACAGTAAATAGATGAAACCCACTAGTATGAGTAGGAGTTGTTTGAGCCCTGTTGTGCCTACTCATTCATGCTTGTTTGTCATGCCTGCTACTGCTTAGAGTTGAGTCAGGTCTGATTCATCGGGGATGAATCAGAGGCGTGTGAACATGTCCTACTATGTGTGAGCTAAGTGTGTGAACACGTTTTGGTAAAGGTAGCGGTGAGAGGCCATGTAGGAGTACATGGTGGGTTGTCTCATTGCAGCCGTCCTCAGGAACTGAGTTCTGTGTTTGTGATCCATGATTCAGCTACTACCACGCATTGGGCCCGAAACCAATGGACCCTCTCGGCTTCTTGATCACCCTTGTCCTCTGTCCAGGAGTTGCAAGTAGTTTCTGGTGTTTGTAGTATGCTGGAGGTCGTGGGCAGCGCTGACCGTAGGGGTGGGCTGTGATGCGGTAGGCACGTGGCACGGTGTACCGGGCGCCCGTTTGGTGTCTCGGGAACCCTGTTCACATAATTTGGGGCTGTGAGCGAAACTCCGGCCGGATCTCCTCATGGATGGAACCCGAATAGGCGATAAACCTGGACTAGAGACTTAGGTGATTAGGTAGGTCGTGGCCGACACCCACGTTGGGCTTCCGCTTGAAGGTTGCCGAGTACATGTCGTGTAAACGGCGGTAAGTGGTGAGAGCGTGTGTGAAGAAGTACACCCCTGCAGGGTTAACCTAATCTATTCGAATAGCCGTGTCCACGGAAAAGGACCTCTGGGTTGCTTATATCAGTTCATAGACAAGTGAAAGTGGATACTCTAAAATACGCAAGATGAGCGTGAGTGCTATGGATGGCGTTCTCGTAGGGAGACGGGAGCGGATCCATAGTGGTGTATTGATATGGTGAATATGTGGACTCGTGTGCGCCACCTCAAAAGAGTTACATTGCAGTCGTAGTTTAGGATAGCCACCGAGTCAAAGCTGGCTTGCTGCAGTTAAACCCCACCATCCCTTTGTTGATAATGATGCATATGTAGTTAGTTCTGATGTAAGTCTTGCTGGGTACATTTGTACTCACGTTTGCCTATTTTATGTTTTTGCAGAGAGACTTCAGTCTCACTAGTAATTCCGCGTGGTCTTCGACGTTTAGCTTGATACCTCAGCTACGATCTTGTGCCCTCGGCAGGATCTGATAGATAGTCAGGCTTCTCAGCCTTTTTCATTTATAGTTGTCTGTACTCAGACATGATAGCTTCCGCTTGTGCTTTGACTTGTATGCTCTGAGTGTTGGGTCATGAGACCCATGTTTGTAATATCTCGCTCCTCGGAGCCTATTGAATAAACTACTGGAGTCGTAGAGTCATTTTGTGATGCCATGTTGTATTGCACATATCGAGCATATTGTGTGTATGTTATTGAAATGCTTGGTATGTGTGGGATCTGACCATCTAGTTGTTTATCTTTAGTAGCCTCTCTTACGGGGAAATGTCTCCTAGTGTTTCCACCGAGCCATGGTAGCTTGCTACTGCTCCGGAACACTTAGGCTGGCCGGCATGTGTCCTTCTTCGTTCCTGTGTCTGTCCCTTCGGGGAAATGTCACGTGATGAATACCGGAGTCCTGTTAGCCCGCTACAGCCCGGTTCACCGGAGTCCTGCTAGCCCAGTGCTACAGCCTGGATTCACTCGCTGATGACCGACACGTTCGATGCTGGGTCATGGATGCCTGTCCCTGTAAGTCTGTGCCGCTTTGGGTTTACGACTAGCCATGTCAGCCCGGGCTCCTTATCATATGGATGCTAGCGACACTGTCATATACATGTGCCAAAAGGCGCAAACGGTCCCGGGCAAAGGTAAGGCGACACCCGTGGGAATACCGTGCGTGAGGCCGCAAAGTGATATGAGGTGTTACATGCTAGATCGATGTGGCATTGAGTCGGGGTCCTGACAGCGTTGGTATCAGAGCTTGACTGCCTGTAGGATTACCAAGCCAAACTGGTCGAAGTTGAGTTTAGAAATTCTTTAGTTATATAAGGGAATTGATTGTGGGATGGAACGTAAGGCTCTTTTTACTCCTTATACCTCATGCCCTTCTGATCTGAGTCATCTTATCTTTCCTGCGGGGATTAAGAACTAGGCTATCTCTTCTTTCTATTAGGATCACGTGTTACTAATCAGTAGACTTATAAGATTGTTGGATTTAAGTCTCAGTTCAGTTCCTACTACTTCCTATGTTAATTGTTGATCTCGGAACCTTGATATTGTGCTTCTAAGTGGTTATGCCACCATTTTTGTGAATGTCTCAAATCTTTTCTGAGCATTTACAGCCGTTATGCTGTCCGAGTCATCCCAGGTTTCTAAGTAGTCTGATGCATTTGCAAATCCCTTCCTCCTGTTTCCGATGTGCCTTTGGTCAGATTAATCACACAAATTGTTGAGTTGAGGTACTCTACTGCCTCAACCTTTATGTTAGAGTTATTACTATGACCCTAGGTGTCTCAGGGGATCATCTAGTAGTCTAGCCATGTTTTGTGTCCCAGTGTGATGATTCTGGCTTTCATTCTCGAAAGCATCCCGTGATGCCACTTAGTAGTAGGTATTCTATTCCTTGGGCTTTGAACCCGAGATTCACTCTACTTACTTCATGTCGATAGTAATTGCTAGCTCCCTTAGGTTATTAGTAACCTTTGCGATAGTCCTTGAAGCACGTGGTATCTTCTTCTTCCAGGTACCATGAACTACTTATGGCAGAAGTTCCTCGTTGAACTGAAATATCACAACAGGATTATTCTTGAGGAGTTCTCCATTCATAAATCGTGACTCTGCCAGTTCTACCTTTCTGCATGGGTTATCCGGAAGAAATATGTTGAACTTGGTTCGACATACTAATCTATGCATCCACAACTCAGAAAGTTATATGTTCCTTTGAGTTGTTCTCTTTAGTTGCATTCTGACCCTCGTCTATCAATTGATAGTCAAGAGTATGCGTGCGTTCGTTCATCGATGCCTATGACTCTTGTGGTCTGTCAAGCCATTCTATTCCGGAATTACTAGGAGAAACAAACTCCAGTACCTCTTCCATATCTAGGATTGGGTCAAAGTAGTTGTATTCCGCAGATCAAATGCCAATCCAGCTTTTGGTTCTGCTCTACCTTGGAGTATTACATATTTTATATCGAGATTGTTATAGGAATTGCACCCCATCCTATGAACTCCTGGTACAGTGATACTTCTTGCCGTCATTAGTCATTCCTCGGTCTTCGTGTTGATGCAACCGGAATACCGACAAATGAATTGTGATGTGTGAAATCAATACGCCTAGCAACCTCGTTGCTGGGTAGTTAAAGGACAATAATTTCATTCTTAGTGTGTTGGTTATTGAATCATCATTCTAAGATTTATCGTGCTACCTAGTCCATTCTCCTGGTTCACTCCTCGATCGATGAGTTAGGATTATTTCAAATCCTTGCTCTATTGATCATATCGTCTTGCCCTGAAAAGCAGGATTGTTCTCGAGCTTAGTAACATACCGGTGGTTCGTGATTTTCTGAATATCTTCTCAGAAGTATTACCAGGTTGTCACCTGACCGCTATGTTGAGTTCGTGATCAAGTTGGTTTCTTGTGAACCACCTTCTCTCCAAGAATCGGTGTTAGGTATCCCTGAGCTAGTTGGTTAAGCTAGACAACAACTTGGAGAGTTGGAGGATAAAAGCTTGCCTGACTTAGTTCGTTCCAAAGGGATATTCTTGTGTAGTGTGTGTTGAAGAAAGGTGATATCTTCATTGATTGGTCCCTGTGATCGATTGTTGGATCTATTATCTTACCCGAACCTTTGATTTGAGTGTGGGCTATCGTCAAATCAAATCAGAACCAACGATATTCGTAATGTTGTCTTACTCGTGGTTGATTCCTCGAGCATACACCATTA
>NC_057795.1:607009491-607018010 GCF_018294505.1 Triticum aestivum | reverse complement strand
TCATCTGTTCCACTCCATTTCTTCAAATCTGTGCTTCGTCTCCCAGCTCAAGAGATGTTGCTATATCTCATCCCATGAGTTGATCCTAAGTTGTTCGGTCTTCTCGAAGATCGATTGTTCTAGAGTTTTCCTTTCCTCTTCTTGTCATGATTAGCTGAAGTTCTCAGAGCAAGACGACAAGACAATGATGGTGTTCAAATCAACGTTCATTTGAAGTGCACCCTGGATCATGAAGATTATACTAGTTTGCGTTTCCCCTTCACCTTACCCTACGCTTGAATCTCGGGACGAGATTTTTGTTTAGTGGGGGTGAGTTGTCACATCCCTAGCTTCTGGTAATGCTCTGAGCTAGCTAGTCATGTGTTGCATCATGTTTAAATTTTGCCTAAAATTGAAATGGGGATGTTCAAACCCTAGCCTTAAATCAACTCAACTAGGGTGAGTTAAAATCTTTTCAATAAACCCAAAAGGCCCCTAAGAAAAGTTCATGATTTCTGGTTAAGGTGGAAACCACTGCCAAAAATGATGAATATATCCTTAGGTCATTTTTGGATTTTTGAATTAAATCATATTGTATTTGACTTTGGGCATTTAAATACTATTAATAATTTAAATGCTCAAATAAATGTTGGGAGTTGATAAGGGTCACTGGAATAATTCAGAAAGCACCCATAATTATTTCCAGGATTTTATAAAATGATTTGATATTAAAACAAATCAAAAACAAAACTACAGAAATAGAAAAGATAAAACAAAATAGAAAAAAAGGGGAGAGAGGCCACCTGGGCCGCTTACCTGCTTCCCTGCCTGGCCCAGCTTCTCCCGCGGCCCAGCCCAGCCCACCTCCTCCTCCTTTGTCCTCTTCCTCCTCTGCCAGGAGGACGAGCAGAGGCGAGGCGTGGCGCTCGCCGACGCTGCCTCGGCCACCTCCTGCTTCCCCCCCCCTAGCCACCTCCTGCTTCCTCCTTGGCCTCCCCAGCGACGCCCCGGACGACGCCACGTGCCTCCCCGACCGCCCCTCACTCTCTCCCGAGCTCTCCCCCTCCTCTGTTTCTCTCTCCCTCTCGTGCCGAGCGCAGCCGTCGCCACCGACGCTGTTCGCCGCGGCCACCGGGCCTCCCTCGCTCCCCCGAAGTGCCCAGGAGATCCTCCTCGACCACCTCTTCCTCCTCGCCGAGAAGCGCACCGCGGGAGCCCCTGCAACGTCGCCACCACCGTCGTCTTCCACCTCCAGCGCCCGAGCTCGCCTCCGGTCGATTCAGCACTGCTAGGACCTCCCCGAGCTCGCTGACCTCCTCTACGGCACCGCTGTGAGCTTCTACGCCTCCCCTCCCTCTTTCCCCCTTCGATTGCGCCCTGTAGCCGCCGCCCCACGAGCACCCGAAGCCGCCGTCCGCCATGGCCGGTGAGCTCCGTGCTCCCGAGCTTCTCCGCCTGCGCTCGTTGCCTCCGGGTATTCCTGGTGACCCCAGCATCCCGTAGAGCCCATCGGCCGCGCCCGCCGTGCCGTGTAACGCCGAAACCGAGCACACCCGAGCTCCGGCCGCCGCCTCGCTCGCCGTCGGCACCGATTCCGGCCGCCCCGAGCGCAACTGACTCCACCAGGAGCTTCGGCTCGTCCCCAGCTCCTCCTAGATGCCCTCCGCGGCCCATTTGGTCGCCGGAGTGGCCAAAACCACTCTCGCCGCCGCGCTAATGGTCGTCGCCGGCCGAACTCCGGCGAAGTCGACGTGGCTTAGTTAATTAGTCACTAACCCCCCACCTACTGACGCTGACAAGTGGGCCCCAGGGCTTAGTCAAAGCTAACCAGCCCGGGTCAACGCGGGATTAGTCCCTGTGTCACTGACGTGTGGACCCCACACGTCAGGTTTGACCCGGGGCAGCCCTGTTGACTTGCGGATGCAAGCATGACGCAGTGCTGATGTCATAACTCATTTTCTGGATTTAACTTAATTCTGAAATTCCAGAAAATGCCTAAAACTTCAATAAATCATAGAAAATTAACCGTAACTCCAAATTAAATAATTTATATATGAAAAATTATCAGAAAAATTCAAGGAATCCATCTGTACCATTTTCATGCATGTTAGAACAACTTATAGATGCTGTTTAGCACAAATCATATAAAGGGCATTTAAATAATCACATATGGAGTTTGAATTTGAATCTTGTATTCAAACCAACTTCATTTAATCTGTTGCTAGTTGCATTGGCTCAAAACACATTCATTTTGCCATGTCATGATCATGCATCATATTGTGCATTGCATTGATTGTGTTCCCTTCTGTGTTGCCGGTATTTGTCCCCTCTCGATAGACGTGATACCGATGATGTGATCGTTGACACTGATGAAGACTCAATGTTATCTTCAAAAGTGCCAGGCAAGCAAAACCCCCTTGTTCATTCCGATACAATCCTACTCTCTCGCTCCTGCTCTCTTTTACTGCATTAGGACAACAACGATTCATCTGTTACTTGCTGCGGTAGCTGAACCCCTTTATCCTTTGCATGACCTGTCATTCCACAGTAAATAGATGAAACCCACTAGTATGAGTAGGAGTTGTTTGAGCCCTGATGTGCCTACTCATTCATGTTTGTTTGTCATGCCTGCTATTGCTTAGAGTTGAGTCAGGTCTGATTCATCGGGGATGAATCAGAGGCGTGTGAACCTGTCCTACTGTGTGTGAGCTAAGTGTGTGAACACGATTTGGTAAAGGTAGCGGTGAGAGGCCATGTAGGAGTACATGGTGGGTTGTCTCATTGCAGCCGTCCTCAGGAACTGAGTTCTGTGTTTGTGATCCATGATTCAGCTACTACCACGCATTGGGCCCGAAACCAATGGACCCTCTCGGCTTCTTAATCACCCTTGTCCTCTGTCCAGGAGTTGCAAGTAGTTTCTGGTGTTTGTAGTATGCTGGAGGCCGCGCGCAGCGCTGACCGTAGGGGTGGGCTGTGATGCGGTAGGCACGTGGCCGGGTAAACCGGGCACCCGTTTGGTGTCACGGAACCCTGTACACATCGTTTGGGGCTGTGAGCGAAACTCCGGCCGGATCTCCTCATGGATGGAACCCGAATAGGCGATAAACCTGGACTAGAGACTCGAGTGTTTGGGTAGGCCGTGGCCGACACCCACGTTGGGCTTCCGCTTGAAGGTTGCCGAGTACATGTCGTGTAAACGGCGGTAAGTGGTGAGAGCGTGTGTGAAGAAGTACACCCCTGCAGGGTTAACATCATCTATTCGAATAGCCGTGTCCGCGGAAAAGGACTTCTGGGTTGCTTATATCAGTTCATAGACAAGTGAAAGTGGATACTTTAAAATACGCAAGATAAGCGTGAGTGCTATGGATGGCGTTCTCGTAGGGAGACGGGAGCGGATCCATAGTGGTGTATTGATATGGTGAATATGTGGACTCGTGTGCGCCACCCCAAAAGAGTCGCTTGCAGTCGTAGTTTAGAATAGCCACCGAGTCAAAGCTGGCTTGCTGCAGTTAAACCCCACCACCCCTTTGTTGATAATGATGCATATGTAGATAGGTCTGATGTAAGTCTTGCTGGGTACATTTGTACTCACGTTTGCCTATTTTATGTTTTTGCAGAGAGACTTCAGTCTCACTAGTAGTTTTGCGTGGACTTCGACGTTTAGCTTGTTACCTCAGCTACGATCTTGTGCCTCGGCAGGATCTGGTAGATAGTCAGGCTTCTCAGCCTTTTTCATTTATAGATGTCTGTACTCAGACATGATAGCTTCCGCTTGTGTTTTGACTTGTATGCTCTGAGTGTTGGGTCATGAGACCCATGTTTGTAATATCTCGCTCCTCGGAGCCTATTGAATAAACTACTTGAGTCGTAGAGTCATTTTGTGATGCCATGTTGTATTGCACATATCGAGCATATTGTGTGTATGTTATTGAAATGCTTGATATGTGTGGGATCTGACCATCTAGTTGTTTATCTTTAGTAGCCTCTCTTACCGGGAAATGTCTCCTAGTGTTTCCACTGAGCCATGGTAGCTTGCTACTGCTCCGGAACACTTAGGCTGGCCGGCATGTGTCCTTCTTCGTTCCTGTGTCTGTCCCTTCGGGTAAATGTCACGCGATGAATACCGGAGTCCTGTTAGCCCGCTACAGCCCGGTTTACCGGAGTCCTGCTAGCCCAGTGCTACAGCCTGGATTCACTCGTTGATGACCGACACGTTCGATGCTGGGTCATGGATGCCTGTCCCTGTAAGTCTGTGCCGCTTTGGGTTTACGACTAGCCATGTCAGCCCAGGCTCCTTATCATATGGATGCTAGCGACACTGTCATATACGTGTGCCAAAAGGCGCAAACGGTCCCGGGCAAAGGTAAGGCGACACCCGTGGGAATACCGTGCGTGAGGCCGCAAAGTGATATGAGGTGTTACATGCTAGATCGATGTGGCATTGAGTCGGGGTCCTGACATGGGAGGAGTTGTTGAACCATACAACGATAACTCTTACGCAAATAACATGATAACTCACACATCGCGGGCTTGATAACTTATGTACCCGATCCTGGTAATATGGCGACTGTGGCGAGGGGAGGTGATGCCCCGCTAATTCTGTGTAAATAACATGGTAATAGAAACATACAAAATTGATAACTCCCATACAAACGCCACTGTAACTTTTGACCTGAAACTTTTTTGTTGAAAAACATACACCCGATAATTTCTGTGTAAATAACATGATGATGTATCATCGCAGACTTGATAACTAATATTTTTACGTTTAAACACCATGGTGTCTTTCATCCAAGGGAAAAAAGGTTTTGAAACATTTCACCGGTAATTTCTTTGTTAAATTACCATACTTTCCCATGCTTTTAACCTTCTCGTACTGTAGTTACCAGCCTTATGACCATAGTTATCACGCTGGTCATTGCCAAAGTTACCAAGCCAAACTTTATTTTTTCTTTTGATATGGCAGAAATAAGAAAGTTTCAACTAACATTGTCATTCTACAATAGACAACAACAAGAGGTGGCTTAGTTGGTTATTAGGCTTGATATAGGTATTACATAGACCTGGGTTCGAATCCTCTTTCAAGCACTTTTATTTTCTTTTCATATTATGCAGCGAAAAACCAGAAAAAACCACTAGCAATTTACTACGGTTTTTGAGAGAAGGTAAAAAAATAAGTGGAAGCGGGAGGAACGACGCAGCGGGACGAGCGGAAGGATCTATCCAAGGTCATGCGGATCTGTTGCTAACCACCAGTCGACTGGTGGTTAGCACAGTCCTTTAAAGAATTTAAAAATATTTCAGAAAGTGTTAATGAATTTAAAAATTCTCGTATTCATATATGTTAATGAATTTAAAAATATTCTCTGATTCATACATGTTAATGAATTTAATAATATTTCAGAAAATGTTAATGACTTAAAATATCTCACCTTTTTAAAAAAAATCTTATTTATTTGTTATATTTTTTATTTCAAAATTTCAATTTTTTCATCCACCGGCTTTACTATATGCACATATTTTAACAAAATCTGAACATTTCTAAAACACTTTATAAACATTTAGATACACTTTTAATTTTTTATTCAATTTTCTTCAATATTTTATGTGTTTTCATGTTTTTTTTATTCTACAATTTTTTGATTATTGCATACCTTATTTTGTGCTATGTATATTCGATGGAAAATTTTTAAATATATTGTGAACATTTTTATGCATGGGTCAGAAAATTTACAAATTTTCTCAAAATAAGCGTTCAATATTTAGCTAATTTTTTTAACAAACTTTGAAGACAAATTAAAACAAGATTCAAACAAACTAGATTGAACACAGAGATATTTTACATAGTCCATTCAACAATACCGAAACGAAACGAGTTTATCCGAACCTAAATGATACATAGTTCATAGTTAGAACATTTTTTTTAAAAACTACTACTCCTCCTCGTCGCTAGCCAACAGATCGATGACCTCCGCCTCACCGTCACCCCCGCCGCCGTCGTCGTTGTCGTCGCAGACCTGGGCTAACCGCTCCTAGTCGATGACGTCGTCGTCCGACGACTCCAACACCTCCGCCTCCGCCTCCGCCTGCGGGACCACTGGCGGAATCGCCGCCGCCGCCTGGATCGCTGCCGCCTGCTCGGCGGCCTCCCTCGTAGCCGTCGCCACCTCTGTAGCCGCCGCTGCAACCGCCGACGCCCGCAGGGCAACGAGGTAACCCGGCATATCGTCGGGATCGCCGTCCTCCCGAAGAACCAACTGCTCCGGCGGCAGTTCCACCTCCGGCGGGGCAGGGGGATCGACGGGCGCCGGCGCACATGGTGGAGGGGCCCGACGGCCGCGCGCTAATGAACTGGGGCGCGGGACAAGAAGGCGGCGGCGGTCTCCGATGAGGTCTGGCGTGACGCCGGACTCCGCCAGCCGGTACACGCCGATGACGGCGGCGTAGTCTTTGCCGTCCCAGAGAGCATGACGGCCGGCGATGTTGTTGCGGCCGCCGGTCCGCCTCTCCTCCGCGGTGGCGCCGGGCCCACGCCTCGGGTAGCCGTCCTTGTCGAGTTTCCAATCGTGCGGAAGACGGCAACCCGGCGGCACGAGGAGCCCAAACCGGTAAAGCTCCTCCGTCTCCGTCCTGCTCAGGCTCGACGGCCATGCGCTGGGTCCGTCATCGCCGCCGGTGCCGGAGCTGCTGCCGCCATGGAACGACATGTCGCCGGCGGCCTTTTGGAAGGTGGAGTCGGGGGAGGAGTGCTCTTTGCGGCGACGGGCGGACGGGGCAGCGATTTATAGGGAGACGGTGAGGCAGCGGGCGGACGGGTGGTTGGGGAATTAATTCGACGGCCGGACGGGCCGGCAGTCGAGGGCGGCGGCGCGGCAGACGAGGGGACGGGGCGGCGGGGCGGCAGAGGACGGGACGGGCGGCAGATGATGGGACGGACGGGACGGGTCGGCGGGCCGCAGTTCACGCGCCACGATGCGCTTTTACCGGGCGACGCGCAGATTGACCACCGATGCTTTTGACCACCGACGCTGTAAAAAAACGTATGTCGACACAGTAAAAAAAGGCGTCAGACGCGCGTACACGTATGTACGTCGACGGGCCGTAGTGGTACGTCGCGGGGGCGGGGCTGGGGGAGGGGAAGGGGCAATGACCATCCTACCCTTTTTTAAGTTTTCATGTGAAGGGGTATAGGATGATCTGGACCGTTGATGTTTCCAGGGGGGTTGTACCGAAGAAGAAGTCGTGATTCCTATTACAAGAACATGATCAATCTCATACATCACATATCATTCATCACATAATTTTTGGCCACATTACATCACATAGCATACCCTGCAAAAACAAGTTAGACGTCCTCTAATTGTTGTTGCATGTTTTATGTGGCTGCTATGGGTTTCTAGCAAGAACGTTTCTTACCTGCGCAAAAGCCATGATATACCAATTGCTATTTACCCTTCATAAGGACCCTTTTCATTGAATCCGATCCGACTAAAGTGGGAGAGACTGTCACCCGCTAGCCACCTTATGCAACAAGTGCATGTCAGTTGGTGGGACCTGTCTCACGTAAGTGTACGTGTAAGGTCGGTCCAGGCCGCTTCATCCCACAATACCGCCAAATCAAGATAAGACTAGTAATGGTAAGCATATTGAACAAACCAACGCCCACAACTACTTGTGTTCTACTCGTGCATAGAATCTACGCATAGACCTAGCTCATGATGCCACTGTTGGGGAACGTAGCAATAATTCAAAATTTTCTACGCATCACCAAGATCAATCTATGGAGATTCTAGCAACAAGAGAGGGAGAGGATGAGTGTATCTTCATACCCTTGAAGATCGCGATGCGGAAGCATTACAAGAACGCGGTTGGTGGAGTCGTACACGCAGCGATTCAGATCGCGGTCGATTCCAATCTAAGCACCGAACGGACGGCGCCTCCGCGTTCAACACACGTACAACCCGGGTGTTGGGGAACGTAGTAATTTCAAAAAAATTCCTACGCACACGCAAGATCATGGTGATGACAAAGCAACAAGAGGGGAGAGTGTTGTCCACGTACCCTCGTAGACCGTAAGCAGAAGCGTTAGCACAACGCGGTTGATGTAGTCGTATGTCTTCACGATCCGACCGATCCAAGCACCGAACGTACGTCACCTCCGAGTTCAGCACACGTTCAGCTCGATGATGATCCCCGGGCTCCGATCCAGCAAAGCTTCGGGGATGAGTTCCGTCAGCACGACGGCGTGGTGACGATGATGATGTTCTACCGGCGCAGGGCTTCGCCTAAGCTTCGCGATGATAAGACCGAGGTGGAATATGGTGGAGGGGGGGCACCGCACACGGCTAAGGAACGATCCATAGATCAACTTGTGTGTTCCTGGGGTGCCCCCCCCCGCCCTCGTATATAAAGGAGCCAGGGGGAGGAGGCGGCCGGCCAAGGAGGGCGCGCCAAGGGGGGAGTCCTACTCCCACCGGAAGTAGGAATCCCTTCTTTCCTAGTTGGAATAGGAGAAGGGGGAAAGAGGAGGAAGAGGGGAA
>NC_057795.1:607001310-607009278 GCF_018294505.1 Triticum aestivum | reverse complement strand
CCCCCCCGGGGGGGGGGGGTTCCGGTAACCTCCCGGTGTTCCGGTAAAATGCCGATTTCACCCGGAATGATTCCGATGTCCAAATATAGGCTTCCAATATATCAATCTTTATGTCTCGACCATTTCGAGACTCCTCGTTACGTCCGTGATCACATCTGGGACTCCGAACAAACGTCGGTACATCAAAACTTAAAAACTCATAATAAAACTGTCATCGTAACGTTAAGCATGCGGACCCTACGGGTTCGAGAACTATGTAGACATGACCTAGAACTATTCTCCGTCAATAACCAATAGCGGAACCTGGATGCCCATATTGGTTCCTACATATTCTACGAAGATCTTTATCGGTCAAACCACATAACAACATACGTTGTTCCCTTTGTCATCGGTATGTTACTTGCCCGAGATTTGATCGTCGGTATCCAATACCTAGTTCAATCTCGTTACCGGCAAGTCTCTTTACTCGTTCTGTAATGCATCATCCCGTAACCAACTTATTTGGTCACATTGCTTGCAAGGCTTATAATGATGTGCATTACCGAGAGGGCCCAGAGATACCTCTCCGACAATCGGAGTGACAAAACCTAATCTCGAAATACGCCAACTCAACATGTACCTTCGGAGACACCTGTAGTACTCCTTTATAATCACCCAGTTACATTGTGACGTTTGGTAGTACCCAAAGTGTTCCTCCGGTAAACGGGAGTTGTATAATTCTCATAGTTACAGGAACATGTATAAGTCATGAAGAAAGCAATAGCAATATACTAAACGATCAAGTGCTAGGCTAACGGAATGGGTCATGTCAATCACATCATTCTCCTAATGATGTGATCCCATTAATCAAATGACAACACATGTCTATGGTTAGGAAAAATAACCATCTTTGATTAACGAGCTAGTCTAGTAGAGGCATACTAGTGACTATATGTTTGTCTATGTATTCACACATGTATCATGTTTCCGGTTAATACAATTCTAGCATGAATAATAAACATTTATCATGATATGAGGAAATAAATAATAACTTTATTATTGCCTCTAGGGCATATTTCCTTCAGTCTCCCACTTGCACTAGAGTCAATAATCTAGATTACATAGTAATGATTCTAACACCCATGGAGTCTTGGTGCTGATCATGTTTTGCTCGTGAGAGTGGCTTAGTCAACGGGTCTGCAACATTCAGATCCATATGTATCTTGCGAATCTCTATGTCTCCCACTTGGACTTGGTCCCGAATGGAATTGAAGCGTCTCTTGATGTGCTTGGTCCTCTTGTGAAATCTGGATTCCTTTGCCAAGGCAATTGCACCAGTATTGTCACAGATTTTCATTGGTCCCGATGCACTAGGTATGACACCTAGATCGGAAATGAACTCCTTGATCCAGACTCCTTCATTTGCTGCTTCCGAAGCAGCTATGTACTCCTCTTCACATGTAGATCCCGCCATGACGCTTTGTTTAGAACTGCACCAACTTACAGCTCCACCGTTTAATAAAAACACGTATCCGGTTTGCGATTTAGAATCGTCCGGATCAGTGTCAAAGCTTGCATCGACGTAACCATTTACGACTAGCTCTTTGTCACCTCCATATACGAGAAATATATCCTTAGTCCTTTTCAGGTATTTCAGGATGTTCTTGACCGCTGTCCAGTGATCCACTCCTGGATTACTTTGGTACCTTCCTGCCAAGCTTATTGCTAAGCATATGTCAGGTCCGGTACACAACATTGCATAAATGATAGAGCCTATGGCTGAAGCATAGGGAACATCTTTCATTTTCTCTCTATCTTCTGCTGTGGTCGGGCATTGAGTTTGACTCAACTTCACACCTTTTAGTACGGGCAAGAACCCTTTCTTTGCCTGATCCATTTTCAACTTTTTCAAAATTTTATCAAGGTATGTACTTTGTGAAAGTCCTATTAAGCGTCTTGATCTATCTCTATAGATCTTGACGCCCAATATGTAAGCAGCTTCACCGAGGTATTTCATTGAAAAACTTTTATTCAAGTATCCCTTTATGCTATCCAGAAATTCTATATCATTTCCAATTAATAATATGTCATCTACATATAATATCAGAAATGCCACAGAGCTCCCACTCACTTTCTTGTAAATACAGGCTTCTCCAAAAGTCTGTATAAAACCATATGCTTTAATCACACTATCAAAGCGTTTATTCCAACTCCGAGATGCTTGCACCAGTCCATAAATGGAACGTTGGAGCTTGCATACTTTGTTAGCACCTTTTGGATCTACAAAAACTTCTGGCTGCATCATATACAACTCTTCTTCCAGAAATCCATTCAAGAATGCAGTTTTGACATCCATTTGCCAAATTTCATAATTATGAAATGCAGCAATAGCTAACATGATTCGGATAGACTTAAGCATCGCTACGGGTGAGAAAGTCTCATCGTAGTCAACCTCTTGAACTTGTCGAAAATCTTTCGCAACAAGTCGAGCTTTATAGACAGTTATATTACCATCAGCGTCAGTCTTCTTCTTAAAAATCCATTTATTCTCAATGGCTTGCCGATCATCGGGCAAGTCAACCAAAGTCCATACTTTGTTTTCATACATGGATCCCATCTCAGATTTCATGGCCTCTAGCCATTTTGCGGAATCTGGACTCATCATCGCTTCCTCATAGTTCGTAGGTTCATCATGGTCAAGTAACATGACTTCCAGAATTGGATTACCGTACCACTCTGGTGCGGATCTTACTCTGGTAGACCTACGAGGTTCAGTAGAAACTTGATCTGAAGTTTCATGATCAATATCATTAGCTTCCTCACTAATTGGTGTAGTTGTCACAGGAACCGGTTCTTGTGATGAACTACTTTCCAATAAGGGAGTAGATACAGTTATCTCATCAAGTCTCTTTTGGGTATGCTATGAAGACACATTTCTCCGATTTGGGTTCGAGCTTATCTGGTTGAAGTTTCTTCACATAAGCATCGCAGCCCCAAACTTTAAGAAACGACAACTTTGGTTTCTTGCCAAACCACAGTTCATAAGGTGTCGTCTTAACGGATTTTGATGGTGCCCTATTTAATGTGAATGCGGCCGTCTCTAAAGCATAACCCCAAAACGATAGCGGTAAATTAGTAAGAGACATCATAGATCACACCATATCTAGTAAAGTACGATTACGACGTTCAGACACACCATTTCGTTGTGGTGTTCCGGGTGGTGTGAGTTGCGAAACTATTTCGTGTTGTTTCAAGTGTAGACCAAACTCGTAACTCAAATATTCTCCTCCACGATCAGATCGTAGAAATTTTATTTTCCTGTTACGATGATTTTCTACTTCACTCTGAAATTCTTTGAACTTTTCAAATGTTTCAGACTTGTGTTTCATCAAGTAGATATACCCATATCTGCTCAAATCATCTGTGAAGGTGAGAAAATAACGATATCCGCCGCGAGCCTCAACATTCATTAGACCACAAACATCAGTATGTATGATTTCCAACAAATCAGTTGCTCGCTCCATAGTTCCGGAGAACGGTGTTTTAGTCATCTTGCCCATGAGGCACGGTTCGCAAGTACCAAGTGATTCATAATCAAGTGATTCCAAAATCCCATCAGTATGGAGTTTCTTCATGCGCTTTACACCGATATGACCTAAACGGCAGTGCCACAAATAAGTTGCACTATCATTATTAATTCTGCATCTTTTGGTTTCAACACTATGAATATGTGTATCACTACTATCGAGATTCAATAAAAATAGACCACTCTTCAAGGGTGCATGACCATAAAAGATATTACTCATATAAATAGAACAACCATTATTCTCTAATTTAAATGAATAACCGTCTCGCATCAAACAAGATCCAGATATAATGTTCATGCTTAACGCTGGCACCAAATAACAATTATTTAGGTCTAAAACTAATCCCGATGGTAGATGTAGAGGTAGCGTGCCGACCGCGATCTCATCGACTTTGGAACCATTTCCCACGCGCATCGTCACCTCGTCCTTAGCCAATCTTCGCTTAATCCTTAGTCCCTGTTTCGAGTTGCAAATATTAGCAACAGAACCAGTATCAAATACCCAGGTGCTACTTCGAGCATTAGTAAGGTACACATCAATAACATGTATATAATATATACCTTTGTTCACTTTGCCATCCTTCTTATCCGCCAAATACTTGGGGCAGTTCCGCTTCGAGTGTCCAGTCTCCTTGCAGTAGAAGCACTCAGTTTCAGGCTTAGGTCCAGATTTGGGTTTCTTCTCTTGAGCAGCAACTTGCTTGCTGTTCTTTTTGAAGTTCCCCTTCTTCTTCCCTTTGCCCTTTTTCTTGAAACTGGTGGTCTTGTTAACCATCAACACTTGATGCTCCTTTTTGATTTCTACCTCCGCGGCTTTTAGCATCGCGAAGAGCTCGGGAATAGTCTTGTTCATCCCTTGCATATTATAGTTCATCATGAAGCTCTTGTAGCTTGGTGGTAGTGATTGAAGAATTATGTCAATGACACTATCATCAGGAAGATTAACTCCCAATTGAATCAAGTGATTATTATACCCAGACATTTTGAGTATATGTTCACTGACAGAACTATTCTCTTCCATCTTGCAGCTATAGAACTTATTGGAGACTTCATATCTCTCAATCCGGGCATTTGCTTGAAATATTAACTTTAACTCCTGGAACATCTCAAATGCTCCATGACGTTCAAAACGTCGTTGAAGACCTGGTTCTAAGCCGTAAAGCATGGCACACTGAACTATCGAGTAGTCATCAGCTTGGCTCTGCCAGACGTTCTTAACATTGTCAGTTGCATCAGCAGCAGGCCTGGCACCCAGCGGTGCTTCCAGGACGTAACTTTTCTGTGTAGCAATGAGGATAATCCTCAGGTTACGGACCCACTCCGTGTAATTGCTACCATCATCTTTCAACTTTGCTTTCTCAAGGAACGCATTAAAATTCAACAGAACAACAGCACGAGCCATCTATCTACAAACATAGACAAGCAAAATACTATCAGGTACTAAGTTTCATGATAAATTTAAGTTCAATTAATCATATTTACTTAAGAACTCCCACTTAGACAGACATCTCGCTAGTCATCTAAGTGATCACGTGATCCAAATCAACTAAACCATGTCCGATCATCACGTGAGATGGAGTACTTTCAATGGTGAACATCACTATGTTGATCATATCTACTATATGATTCACGCTCGACCTTTCGGTCTCCGTGTTCCGAGGCCATATCTGTATATGCTAGGCTCGTCAAGTATGACCTGAGTATTCCGGGTGTGCAACTGTTTTGCACCTGTTGTATTTGAACGTAGAGCCTATCTGTCAGGACCCCGACTCGATGTCACATCGATCTAGCCGGTAACACCTCATATCACTTTGCGGCCTCACGCATGGTATCCCCACGGGTGTCGTCTTACCTTTTCCCGAGACCGTTTGCGCCTTTTGGCTCACGTATATGATAGTGTCGCTAGCATCCATATGATAAGGAGCCCGGGCTGACATGACTAGTCGTAAACCCAAAGTGGCACAGACTTACAGGGACAGGCATCCATGACCCAGCTTCGAACGTGTCGGTCATCAGCAAGTGGGTCCGGGCTGTAGCACTAGGCTAGTAGGACTCCAGTAAACCGGGCTGTAGCGGGCTAACAGGACTCCGGTACTCAAAGCGTGACATTTCCCCGAGGGGACAGACACAGGAACGAAGAAGAACACATGCCGGCCAGCCTAAGTGTTCCAGAGCAGTAGCAAGCTACCATGGCTCAGCGGTAACACTAGGAGACATTTCCCGGTAAGAGAGGCTACTAAGAATAAACAACTAGATAGTCAGATCCCACACATAGCAATACACATTACACGTACGCATAACATGCAAGTATGTGCTGTACAACATGGCATCACAGCATAACTCAACAATCATATAGATAAAGGCTCAGAAGAGCCATTAGAGCATTTATTGCAAACAGGGGTCACAAGACCCATCATACAGATCATACAAGCAACAAGCGGAAGCATTACATGTCTGGGTACAGACATCTACAAATGAAAAGGCTGAAGAGCCTGACTATCTACAACATCCGATCAAGATCGTAGCTGAGGTACTAGCTAATAGTCGAAGTCCACGAGAACACTAGTAAGACCGAAGTCTCCGCTGCAAAAACATAAATAAAGCAACATGAGTACAGAGGTACTCAGCAAGACTTACATCAGATCCTATCATACATGCATCTGTATCAAGAGATAATGTGGGGTTTAGCTGCAGCAAGCCAGCTTTGACTCTGTGGCTATCCTATTCTACGACTACCAGAAACTTTTGAGGTGAAACAACGAACACGAGTCCACTAATCACCATACAATACACTACTATGAATTCGTCCCCGTCTCCCTACGAGAAGGCCATCCATAGCACTCACACTTGTCTTGAGCATTTTAGAGTATCCACTTCAAGTTGTCTATGTACCATGTAAGCATCCAAGAAGTCCATAACCGCGGACCCGGCTATTCGAATAGATCATGTTAACCCTGCAGGGGTGTACTTCTTCACACACGCTCTCGCCACTTACCGCCATGTACACGTCGTGTATCTCGGCAACCTTCAAGCGGAAGCCTGGCGAGGGTGTCGGCCACGACCTGACTAACCACACAAGACTCTAGCCCAGGGTTATCGCCTATTCGGGTTCCATCCGCAAGGAGATCCGGCCGGGGTGTCGCTCACGGCCCCAAACGATGTGAGCAGGGTTCCCGAGCCCACCAACCGGGTGCCACTCGGTACACCGTGCCACGTGTGCCTAGTCTGTCCCAAGCCCACCCTGCCGGGTGCCACTTGGTAGAAAAATAGCACTACCTACAAACACCAGAAACTAGTTGCGACTCCTGGACAGAGACCAAGTTGGTTAATAGGTCGAGAGGGGTCGAGTTACCGGAACCCAATGTGTGGTAGTATCGAGTCATTGGACAACATACACAGAACTTAGTGCTTAAGGACGGTTCCAGTGAGACAACCCACCATGTACTCCTACATGGTCCCTCACCGCTACCTTTACCAAATCGTGTTCACACACTTAACTCTCAGCAATAGAACATATCGTGACACTCCAATTCATTCCCAATGAACCAGACCTGACACACTCTAAGAAATAGCAGGCATAGCATGGTAGGAACACATCAATGGCTTCAATCAACTCCTACACATGCTAGTGGGTTTCAACTATTTACTGTGGCAATGACAGGTCATGCAGAGGAATGGGTTCAACTACCACATCACAAAGTAGCAGATGAATCGTTGTTGTCCTAATGCAATAACTGAGAGCAGGAGCGAGAGAGTAGGGTTTTATCGAAATGAACAAGGGGGTTTGCTTGCCTGGTAAATCAACAAGGGAGGCACTGCTTCACAGACAGGTACTCTGGAACGTCTCCGGAGCAGGACCTATCGAGAAGGAACGGTGCCGGCAATCAATACACAATCATATGCAACAATATGATGCATGAACATGGCATGTAGATGTGATGCTGTTGAGCTAATGCAACTAATGTTCAATTGGTTTGAAGTCCATTTGAACCAAAGGTTCAAATGCATTTCTAAATTAGGTCTCTTATATATGCCATAATGTGTTTTCCCATATTCAGCATGTATAAGTTGGTTTTTCATGCATGAAACTAGTACAGATGGAAAGGTTGCATTTTTCTGATAATTTTTCATATATAAATTATTTAAATCTGAGCTACTGTTGAATTGATATGAATTTTTGAAGTTTAAATCATTTTTTGGATTTTCTGAATTATTTTAATTCCAGAAAATGTATAATTGCGTCAGCATGACGTCATCATTGCATCAGCGGTCAACGCGGCTGTCCAGGTCAATCCTGACGTGTGGGGTCCACACGTCAGTGACACTGGGGTTAAACAGGGGTTAAACTAACTTAATTAAAAGGTTAGGGGCACCGGGGCCCACATGTCAGCCTCAGGGGGGGG
>NC_057795.1:606998458-607001027 GCF_018294505.1 Triticum aestivum | reverse complement strand
CACCCACGCGAAGCCCGCGCTCACGCGCATCCAGTGGAGCACGCGGAGGGCTGCGGGGGCGGCGGAGCTCGCCGGAGCAGAGCTCAGGGCGGCGGCCGGAGTTCGGCAACTTGTGGCCGCGGCATTGTGGTGCACGGCAGTGGAGACGGAGGGTTCCTACGGGCTCCTGGCGCCACCAGGAACACGGGGACGCGCGCGGAAGGGACCGGCTTGGGCTCGTGCCACCGTGGCGCCATGGCCGGCGGCGAGGAGCAATCGGCTCCAGTGAGAAGGCGGCTGGAGTGCGGGAACGAGCGCGGGGAGGAGGGGAAATGGAAGAGGAGCTCACAGCGAGGTCGATGAGCAGCTCGGTGGTCTCGGGGAGGCGGCGGAGGCGGCGAATTGACCGCGGCAAACTTCGGTGGCCGGCGACGGAAACGGCGATGGTGGCGGCGTTGCAGCACGTCCGGGAGGTCCGTAGCTCAACGAGGAGGTGGAGGGGGTTGTGGCGGAGCTCGGAAGCGGGTCGGGGAGGCGAGGGGAGGCCAGTGGCTACGGCGATGCCCGTAGGCGGCGGCGGTGGTTCTCAGGTGAGAGGGAGAGAGAGCAGGGGGAGAAGAGGAGGGCGAGGGAGAGTGAGAGCGGTGCGGGGCAGCTGCGTGGCTTCGTCCGGGGCATCGAGGGAGTCCGGGGAAGCAGGAGGTGGCCAGCAGGGGGGAGGTGGCGCGCGCGCATGCCGGCGAGCGTCGGGCACACGCCCTCGTCCTTCTGTCCGAGGAGGGAGACGACAGAAGGCAGCGGGGGTGGGCTGGGCCGCCAGCTGGAGATGGGCCAGGTAAGTGGCCCAGGTAAGTTTCTCTCCCTTTTTCTGTTTTCTTTTCTAATTTTCTGACATTTGTTTGATTTAATAAATATATTAAATCATTTAATTTTATTATGCCAATTTTGTAGGGGCTAATGGTATTACTCCAGAGCTCTTTTATAATTGGCATAATTTTTGGACCATATTTCATATATATAGAAATATATTTCCAATGCAAATATTTATCGAATTAATCCAAATGGCCAAAATAAATGTCCATGAGCTCCTAAAAATATTGTTTTGATTTTTTATCTCTGTCCAATATTTTCAGAGGGCAACATGAGCATTTTCTTGGACCCTTTTGGAGAAATTTTTATTTGGGTCATTTTAAAAAATGATTCTGAGGTTTCCACCAATTCTCATTTCAAATTTAAATGAAATTTAAATATGATGCACAAATGGCTAGCTAGCCTAGGTCATACCAGACTAGGAATGTGACACTATCACACCCGATCATCACGTGGTGTCTCAGCACGAAGAACTTTCGCAACGGTGCATACTCAGGGAGAACACTTCTTGATTATTAGTGAGAGATCATCTTAAAATGCTGCCGTTAATCAAAGCAAGATAAGATGCATAAAGGATAAACATCACATGCAATCAATATAAGTGATATGATATGGCCATCATCATCTTGTGCTTGTGATCTCCATCTTCGAAGCACCGTCGTGATCACCATCGTCACCAGCGTGACACCTTGATCTCCATCGTAGCATCGTTGTCGTTACGCCATCTATTGCTTCTACGACTATCGCTACCGCTTAGAGATAAAGTAAAGCAATTACAGGGCGTTTGCATTTCATACAATAAAGCGACAACCATATGGCTCCTGCCAGTTGCCGATAACTTCGGTTACAAAACATGATCATCTCATACAGATATAATATAGCATCACATCTTGACCATATCACATCACAACATGCCCTGCAAAAACAAGTTAGACGTCCTCTACTTTGTTGTTGCAAATTTTACGTGGCTGCTACGGGCTTTAGCAAGAACCGTTCTTACCTACGCATAAAAACCACAACGATAGTTCGTCAAGTTGGTGCTGTTTTAACCTTCGCAAGGACCGGGCGTAGCCACACTCGATTCAGCTAAAGTGAGAGAGACAGACACCCGCCAGCCACCTTTAAGCACGAGTGCTCGCAACGGTGAAACCAGCCTCGCGTAAGCATACGCGTAATGTCGGTCCGGGCCGCTTCATCTCACAATACCGCTGAACCAAAGTATGACATGCTGGTAAGCAGTATGACTTGTATCGCCCACAACTCACTTGTGTTCTACTCGTGCATATAACATCAACGCATAAAACCTAGGCTCGGATGCCACTATTGGGGAACGTAGTAATTTCAAAAAAATTCCTACGCACACGCAAGATCATGGTGATGACATAGCAACGAGAGGGGAGAGTGTTGTCCATGTACCCTCGTAGATCGTAAGCTGAAGCGTTAGCACAACGCGGTTGATGTAGTCGTATGTCTTCACGATCCGACCGATCCAAGCACCGAACGTATGGCACCTCCGAGTTCAGCACACGTTCAGCTCGATGACAATCCCCGGGCTCCGATCCAGCAAAGCTTCGGGGATGAGTTCCGTCAGCACGACGGCGTGGTGACGATGATGATGTTCTACCGGCACAGGGCTTCGCCTAAGCTTCGCGATGATATGACCAAGGTGGAATATGGTGGAGGGGGGGCACCGCACACGGCTAAGGAACGATCCATAGAT